>NC_083330.1:32245893-32545893 GCF_963455315.2 Globicephala melas
GAGATAAACCCCTTATCAATCATTTCATTTGAAAATCTTTACTCCCATTCAGTAAGTTGTCTTTTCATTTTGTCAATGGTTTCCTTTGCTGTGCAAAAGCTTTTAAGTTTAATTAGGTCCCATTTGTTTATTTTTGCTTTTATTTTCTTTGCTTTAGGAAACAGATCCAAAAAATATTTCAAAGATTTATGCCATAGAATGCTTTTTAACATTTCTTCTAAGGCTTGTTTAGTGGTGACAAACTCCTTCAGCTTTTGCTTATCTGGAAAACTCTCAATTTCTCCTTCAATTCTGAATGGTAACTTTGCTGTGTAGAGAATTATTTTCATAGTTTTTTCCTTTCAGCACTTTGAATATGTCATACCACTCTCTTCTGGCCTGTAAAGTTTCTGATGAAAAATCTGCCAAAATCCTTATGGGGTTTCCCTTGTATGTAACAAGTTGTTTTTCTCTCGTTACTTTTAAGATTCTCTTTTTATTTTTAACTTTTATGAGTTTGAATATAATGTGTCTTAGTGTGGATCTCTTTGGGTTCATCTCATTTGAAACTCTCTGGGTTCCCTGAACCTAGATGTCTATTTTCCTCTCCAGATTAGGGAAATTTTCAGCCATTATTTCATGAAATAAGTTCTTTGGCCCTTTCTCTCCCTTTTTTCCTTCTGGGACTCCTATAATGTGAATGTTATTCTACTTGATACTGTCCCAAGGGTCCCTTAAGTATCTTCACCTTTTTATTTTATTTTTTTTCTTTTTGTTGCTTTATCTGGTTGAGTTCCATTGTTTTGTCTTCCAGCTTGTGGATCCATTCTTCTGATTCATCTACTCTGTTGTTGAACCCCTATAGTGTATTTTTTAGTTCAGGAATTATATCCTTCTGTTCTGTAACTTCTGTTTGGTACTTTCTTATATTTTCTCTTTCTTTATTGAGGCTCTTACTGTGCTCATCCATTCTTCTCCCAAGTTTGGTGAGAATCTTTGTGACCATTACTTTAACTCTTTATCAAGTAGGTTGCTTATCTCCATTTCATTAAGATCTTTTTCTGGGGTTTTGTCTTGTTCTTTCATTTGGAACATATTCCTCTGCCTGATCATTTTGCCTGACTCTGTGTTTGTTTCTTTGTATTAAGCAAATCAACTCCCTCTTCCAGTCTTAAAGGAGGGGCCTTATGTAGATGTCCTGTGGGGTTCAGAAGTGCAATCCCCTCTGGCCACCAGAGCTAGGCACTCAAATGGTATTCCCTGAATGGGCTCCATGTGCTCATCTGCTATGGTGGAGCCATGGCTCCAGTGCAGCAGTGGGCAGAGACTTTGTCCAGCCAAGCTGGGCATGCATGTCTGTGGCCACAGTAGTGACCAGGTCCTTGTCTGGCCTGGCTATGGTACATAGCTGCAACATAGGAGCGGGCGGGGCTTCTAGCAAGGTGCACCCACTTGGCTCTAACAGGTTAGAGAGATAGCTCCAAAATGGCTCCTGTCAGCACTAGCTTAGCTGAATAGGCTGAGACTGCAAAAATGGTATCTGCCTGTGTCTCTATCCGTGGAGAGGGTCCTAACAGTTTCCTGCCTCACTGGTAGATAACTTAAGATTAATAAACTGGTCTCCTTCACCTATGGTCTAAGTGTTTTTCAAACTGCTGTTTTTGTCCTGGGTCTCAGGGCAAGTGTGTCTGTGTGTGAGCCTTTAAAAGTGGGTTCTCTGGCCCCTACAGTTTCATGGTTTTTCTGAACATAATCCCCATTGTTTTTCAGAGACAGGCATTTAGGGGGTCTCATCTCTCCTGTGCAGTATCTAAGGATTGAGGTGCCTGATATGGAGTACAAACCCCTTGCTCCTCAGGGAAAAGTTCTGTATTTCGAGATCTCTCTTGATTGAGAATTTCTGTGGCTGGGATGATTGTATATTTTTTGTTTTGTTTTATTTTTGTTTAGTGAGACTGTGTCTCTGCCTCTCCTACCCATCTGTTGCTGCCCTTCTATCCTTTGTTGTGGAGGCTCTGTTCATTCAGTTTTTCGGTCTCTTCAAAATAAATTATTCCATTAGTAGTTGCAGATTTATTGTGACTGTGGAGGAGGTGAGTTCAAGATCTTCCTATGTTGCCATCTTGAACTTCTTCTCCACATTCACTCTTGAATTGAGATGAGGAGGAGGTCTCCTTTATAATTTTTATGGGACGATTTTGAATTTATTTTCATTCAATAGACATTAATTAACAACTGCCAATCTAAGTCCCTGAAACATTCTTTCTTCTGGATTTCTACTCTTCTTTCTTCTTGCAATGCTGATGTGACTTCAAGTTTCTTCCTTTATAAGCCCTCAAGTCCCTTCCTTTTCAAGCCACTCTGTCATGGGGAACATGTTTCAGAAATTATTCCATGGCCTGCCCACATCACTAGAGCTTGCTATTCCAAATCAATCCAAGTTTTAATTCCATGTAATGTTCAGATGTTTTCAACTAGGAGTAGCAGGCTTAAACACTGATTGAGTTGAAATAGCTTATGTGTTTTCCATGTCTTAAATGTGCTTTCCTGCTCAAATTGTGGTTAAAGTAATTAAAGATAGTGTTTTCTAGGTCTGTGCCTTCCAATTTCAGACAAGTCTGTCCTTCGAGTGAATTCAGCTGAGATTTGCATATGTTCTTGGCATCCTCTCTCAGTCTGGAATTAGTTGCACTGTATTTGGCAGCTATCATTCATAGATTATGTTGTAAGGTTAGGACTGTCTTTTAGTTTCATTACAAAAGACGTATCTTGTCTATTTTCCTTTTTAATTGTGTTTTTATGTAGAAATATAACAGTAGACTTTATTGTTTTAATATTTATTTATTCATCTGGCTGCGTCGGGCCTTCATTGTGGTTCACGGGCTCTTCCTTGCAGAGCGCGTGTTTCTCTCTAGCTGTGGTGGGTGGGTTTTCTCTTCTCCAGTTGTGGCATGGGCTCCAGAGCACATGGTCTCTGTAGTTTGTGGCATGTGGGCTCTCTAGTTGAGGCGCACTGAGCTCAGTAGTTGTGGCCCACTGGCTTAGTTGCCCCATGGCATGTGGGATCTTAGTTCCTCAACCAGGGATTGAACCCACATCTCCTGCCTTGGAAGGCGGATTCTTTACCACTGGACCACCAGGAAAGTCTCATTTTTAATTGTTTTTAGTTGACACAAATTAAAAGAATAAAGACACCTTGCCTCAGACACCTTTGTGGGGAAATCACCAAAATTTCAATAATCTTTTTTTTAAATGAAAACAGAGATATGATATATTTTTATAAATATATTTGAAGTAGGGGAGGAGTATATTAGCCTTGTGTTTAGATTTATTATTTGTTCTACATTGCTAACCTATAATTTTCCTTTCACTGTAATAGATATATCTACTAGATATCTAACAGAATACTGCAGCCTCAGAATTAAATTTGGTTTATTCTTATTAGATTTCAGATTTGGAAGTGAATAAGCATCTATATATCATATATGTGTTGGTGACTTAAATGAGAGTTTTTTTTAAAAAAATTTATTAAAACATGGGGCTTCCCGGCTGGCGCAGTGGTTGAGAGTCCGCCTGCCGATGCAGGGGACACGGGTTCGTGCCCCGGTCCGGGAAGATCCCACATGCCGCGGAGCGGCTGGGCCCGTGAGCCATGGCCGCTGAGCCTGCGCGTCCGGAGCCTGTGCTCCACAACGGGAGAGGCCACAACAGTGAGAGGCCCGCGTACCGCAAAAAAAAAAAAAAAAGAAAAAAAAGAAAATTTATTAAAACATGGTTTTAAACATGTTCAGTAAAGTTTAAATTATTCCTCTAGGAATTCAAAGCAAAGTTATTTTATTTGTAGTAGTTTGGAATTTTTAATTGCATCAAGAATCAGATTGTGAATACTCTTTGGATGAATTATTCTCAAGTTTATTCTTCAGAGAGTTCTGCAAGAAGGCTCTGATGTTCCAAATCCTAAACAGAATTGTATTGTAATTTCAGATAAATATTTATGTAATTATCAGTATTCTAACAAGTAAAACACACGTAGCTATTCATATTTGTGTGTGAATATTTTAAATCACTGCCAATATTAAACTCAGTCCTAAATATAATAAACAGATTATTAGGTCTACTTCTGAGAGCTTTGCCTGACTTTCAGAGCATTTGGCCAGAAGAACAACCAATTTAAGCAACAAAGAGCAACATTCCCTTGTTGTCATCACTCCAGCTACTCTCTTGCTAAAATGGTGATCCCTTTTCTATCTTACTTTTTTTCTTTCTTATTTCCCCTTTGTACCAAGTCTACTGTGTATATGTTTTTGTGTGCATTTGTCTTTGGCCTCATATCTAAACAGCTGTTACTATTGATACTTAGTGAATACTAATAATATGCTGACTAGTAACAGTCCATCTAAAGAGGAAGCATGATGTAGTCTGGTTGGTTCCACCCACCTGTTCGATTGGACAATTCAATTATTTAAATTTTATGAACCTCAATTTTATAATCTGTAAAACTGGGAGATCAGATAATCTCTAATATCCATTGCAATTTTGTCACCTATCCTTCTGTAGTAATTTTCATGATATAGTCTTGTTTGAGTCTTACATAAAGGCAATGGAAGGTTATTTATGACCTGATAAATAAGGAACAGAGGAGTGAATAGAAAAGCACTCTCCTGCTATATTCATAAAGAATCCTTTATACTCCTACTTTTTACCCTATAGTTCATGTGTAAATGATATCCATTACTTAAAATTTCATAAGCAAAGACCATCTGGTCTTTATAAATTATGTTTCTGCTTTACCAAATATTGATAAATTGTTCAGCTTTGTGCTGCCAAATACTTAGGTCTCTTTGTCATGGCTTCATACCAATTTCAAAATGAATATTGAATATAATTATTTAGGGATGAAAGAGTCATAGTAAATAAAACCATACGCTTACTATTAAAGCCTTTTTATTTGAATAACTCTTAGTAGCATATTTTCAAAACTTGGTCCACTTGTAATACTGGAAGAGTCCATTTTCTTTTGATTCCTGAAACTATAACTCTTGAGAAATAAGTCCATCTGTATTAATGGTCCATGCTGAATTGAGCTTGATTAGTATTTGAAATTGATTCTGTCCAGATATCAGATGGCCCAAGTTGGTATTTTATTTGTCAGTTTCAAAGGAAAAACACCTTTTTTTTTCCACCAGGAATGAACAGATTCAAGATGATGACTGTTCTCCCCTAGGTTTACAATTATTGAATGTTAGTGCCTGCATAGATTGTTCCAACAGGACTCATAGTTAACTGATGACTCTACTCCAGCTATTTATGCACTGATTTGTTCTCTCAGTCGTGTCTCTTCTTTAGATTTTACCTTTTACTCTTACCTCTAAAATACTACAGCAAATCCATGCTAAGACTGTATTAATAATGTCTCTTTTAGAGAACACAGTGAAGAGTCAACTGGCTTATTGACTAGAGTGGAGGATTTATAAAATGGATGGTAGGAAGTAAGATGAGGACAGCTAATGGCAAGTTTTTGAAACTAAGCTAAAGAATCTAGATTTTTTTTCAATGTAGGAAATAGCCATTCTTCAAAAATTATTTTCAACAGGAAATTGGGAGAGAAGAGCAGGAAGTAGAGTTGGAGAGATGGGGGGTGATCAGGATTTCTGATTGGCAGTTGACTGTGGCAAAGCAAAGGAAGGGGTGAATAAGAGCTCCTTTGGAAGAAGAACTAGTGACAGATATGATATAGGTGATGAGGAGGCTGTGCTGCCATCTTGGCTCTTCAGCTTCTCACAGCCCCAGCAAAAATGCCCAAAACTTGGACCCCCTTTTCCACAAGTTCTTGCAGGCATTTTGAAGGAATTGTAGAACACTTTTAACAGTGAAAGTTGAAATTTAAGACACATTTTCTTTCCAGCTCCAAATAAAAATATTCAAGTGGGAGCAGAGAGCTGGAATTCTCTCTTTCAAGCAAGGAGAGATTCAAATTCATAATTTACCCAATAATGTCTTCCTATTTGATTTTATAAAATTCTCAAATCCTCCTAAAATAAAATAATAAAATAAAATAAAACAAATAAAATACACAAATGAGGAAATATATTTGGATATAGTCTGAAAAATTCCAGAACATACATTTTGCCCCTCCTACCACTTCCTCACTCTGATGAAATACAACTGTGCAGGGCTTGGGATCTGTTTTACCCAGTAGTCACATGAAGGGTTCTGATGTGCAGGAGAGGTAATGGACTATGTGAGGAAAACACGTGGTCATTAACAAATGAGGAAAAGTAAATGAAATTGGAAGACCTGTGAGCAGAGAACAGGAGAATACACAGAAGAATGGATATTGAGAGTCTTAAGATACTGATGGGAATGTGCAACATAAGACTGGATAGGGAGAATTCATTGATATGGGGGTACTCATCATTAATTCAAGATTAAATGTATCAGTAAGAATATCTGCAGTTGTTTTTAATTGTTTCCTGAGATGACTCCTTGAATATAGGGATTAATGGCCTATATTAATAGAGATGTTAGAACTTTCTTGGAAAGTTATTGTAGAAGTGGACAAAAGTGCAGAGAAGGTGGGAATATTGAAATGCATTTGTTGTGTAAGAGCTAAGAAACCTTTGAAAAGTCAGTGTAAAATACACACTAGATTTTAAAGACTTAATATGAAAAAAAGAAAAACAGACATAGGCTTCTTTCAAACCTAAAATTTCAAGAACAGGGAAGATAAAGAAAAAACACATTTAGTCCAAGTGTCCTACTGTCCTCTAGTGGTTATATATGGTATATGTGCACAGAGGGAGAGGAGAAAGCCAGAGTTATTTACAGCAGAAAAGAATCTTTGGAATATTTAGTTCAATGTTTCTAACATTAGGTGATTTATGAAATTCTTAAAAGGAGCAAACAAAAATTCCTATCATTTCTTTGGTGTTGACAAACTATTTTTATTATCACATTTCCTAAATATGATTAAACATAAGCTAGTATATTTATACATTCCTGTAAAATTATATAACTAATACAAATTAATAACACAAATAAAAATTTTATGGGCACTTCAAATTAATGACACTAGTGTGATGGATTACATATAACATTAATATGATAAATGTGGCTCTTCTGTTAAAGCTAAATTTTGGCTTAAACCTGGACATGGTCCTGACTTTTACTGTACATGTTTTGCCTTGTTTTTTTTTGTTTTGGTTTGGTTTTTTTGCCTTAGGCATATTCACATTGACCACACTATTGATAATGTATAACATGAGGTCTCAATTCTTCCACAATATGTAAAAATGTGGCATGGATATAGATATGTGGAAGGGGACATACAGAAAGTGGAAAGGAATATTTAAAGTTGATCACACTTCATAGTCTTACTTTTCTCAGTAAAACCTGAAGCAAAAATATAACTATTGTTCATTTCTTAATTTTTTAACATTTTTGACTTTGAATAAAAACTAATTATTGATGTATTCCTATGTGATTTTTTTGATTTTATTATTAGAAAGTCTTCTATCCTGAGAGATATTTTTTATCTACTTTCCCATTAATTATAAAAAACGTTCATTAGGATTTTATATTTAACTCATTTGTTTTAGAAAATGGAATAAAGAGGATTACATGATTTTCCCCTTGTAAATAAACTTCTCTTTCTCCAAACATTTTGTCCATAATTATTTTATTACCCATGAATTCATGGTACCTCCTTTACCATGATTTAAATATTTGTATATATTAACAACAGATTCTAAGATACCTATACTTTTTTCTATATTTTTAATGAAATGTTTAAAGACCAGAAAGTAAACTGTAAAGAATAGTACAAAGAATATCCGAGTGTCTATTACTTACTTTTGTCAAGTCTTCATGTAGTAGGACTCCTCCAGATCTCATTCCTCATTTTCTTCTCCACTGGTGAACCTATTCCAGCTACTCTTGTTGAGTAACAAACCAGCCTAAATTTAGTGGTATGATCCACAACTATTTTGTATTGTTAATGGATTCTGTGTATCAGAAATTGGGAAAGGGCTCCGTGAAAATGCCTTGTCTCTGTTCCATCATGTCTGGAGCTCGGCTGGGAAGACTCGAAGTCTGAGGGTGACTATGAGTGGCTGAAATCATTTGAAGGCTTCTTCACTCATATGTCTGGTGCATGATGCTGACGGTCAGCTGAGACCTAAGCTGGGGCTCTGTGTTACCGGAGGTCCCTCCAAGAAATCGTATGGGCTTCTTTACAAGCTGGTGACTGGGCTGCAAGAGCAAGTATACTTAAAGCACAAGGCAGAAATGTGTGACACTTTTATCATCTAACCTCACAAGTCATAGAGAGTCACTTCTACTGTACTCTGTTGGTTAAGATAGTCACACAGGTCCACCTGTAATCATGGTAAGGGGCCACGGACCCAACACTCAATGAGTAAAATGACAAGGTCACATATGAGGAAAACACGTGGTCAGGGGGTATTATTGTGGTAATTACTGGAATATACAATTTTCCACAGTATCACTACTTTGAATTTAATATTTCCATGTGTTTAAAATTTTTTTTCTGTATATGAATGAAGAAATGAAACTATAATACTCTTTTGTGTGTTTTACAACTTTATGTGAATGTCATATATATATATATAAATTATTTGTGGTGTTTTTTTTTATGATTGATACAGATTGACATATGTAGCTCTAATTCATTTATTTTAACTTCAGTACAATATCCTTTCATGTAACTATATCACAGTTTATTTGTTCCTACTCCACTGATAGATATTTAGGTACAGCTATACTGGATACTATATATTTTACAATATTGCCAAACTGATCTCCAAAAGTTGTGCTACTTTACACTCTTAATAACAGATGCGAGGATTGGTTTGTTTTTTGTTTGAAAGTAACAAAAATTGATTATAGAAAACATAGGTAGAAAGAAACTTGTTAGAAAATTACTAACTCATGAAATAGAAGGAAAAGCCAAATAACCATAATGAAATCTTAGGAAAGACAGAGACCAGGGTTTGGGATTTCAGAACAAGAAATTAATGGTTGTGTTCTTTTCTTGATAATTCTTTTAATGTGGTAATTATATATAAAGTTATACATGTGTGTATATATAATATATATATACACACACACATATATATAAACTTCACTGTTTTAAAGCGTACAAGCCAGTGGCATTCACATTGTTTTGCAACCATCACTGCTACCTAGTTTCAGAACATCATCCCAGAGGAAGCCCCTCACCTTCAGCAGTTACTTCTCTTACTTTCTCTCCCCACCAGCTCTTGCCAACCACTAATCTGCTTTCTACTTTATGGATTGGCATATTCTGTTTATTTCATATAAATGGAATCATACAATATGTATAGTCTTTTGTGTTTTGCTTCTTTCACTTAGCATAATGTATTCAAGTTTCATCCGTGCTTGAGCATGTTTCATAGTTTCATTCCTTTATATGGCTGAATAATATTTTGTTTTATAGATATACCACATTTTATTTATTCATTCATCACTTGAGAGGCATTTAGGTTGTTAATATGGTTTTCTTTTTGAAGTGCTGCCACTAGAAAACACCATCAGTCACCTCCATCTAAAACCTCCTAGTTACTTACAGTTCATATTCTTGGGAAAGTTGGTCTCACTGACATTAGGCCATGTGTATAGCTCTCTCACTGGAGAGTAAGATCCTGTGGGTGACAACCTTATGAAATTTACATGAAGTCGAGATGGCGGATGTGTGTTGCAATTCCTCAAAATCTGCAAAGCAAAATGAATCAAGAACCGATGTTCATTTTTTGTCTCTTGGACATTTTATCTAGAATTTCCTCCAATTTTCTAGCATGTTAATGGTACTCTATCATCATGTAATTTTTGATGATGATAATTTGCTCGCTATATACTCTGTGGCTTATTTCAGTGGGATTTGGGGTGTGGGGAGAGTTATGCCTGGGCTCAGATTATTAAATGCTCAAAAGTTATGATCTAATTATTTACAAAAAACAGTGATAATTTGTAAACTACATCTGTCTAGGAAAGGCACAGATGATCCCCAAAAGATCCTGGAAACCAATTGGTGTGCCCCCTAATTCTAGAAGAATCCTCTTCTGGAAACAAGAATGCATGAGGCTAACTTCAAAGATGTGAAAAATCAGATGAAAATTATTGACCTCTTGGTAGTTACTGAGGGGCAAACAGATGTGGGACTTCATACGGGGTAGAATTAAGTTATGTATAAGGAAGAAATGTCTTTAACAATTGGAACTGACAAAGGAGTGAGCTGGCTGCTATAGGAAATATTCAGTGAGGGGTGATGAAGATCTATCATAGTAATGAAGATTCCTTGATTTGGAGAGAATCATGTGTCTCTCAGATTCTTATCAGCTCAATAATTCCAGTATGTCAGATGCAAGTTGGTTAGGGTTTCCTTGCTTATGTACTGGTCTTTTTAAAATGGTTCATATTCACATTTCAACTAGGAAAAGAGCATAAAAATCCATAGCGTCAAAGGTGGCAGTTTATGTTTGGCTTAGGCATTATTGCTAAATTGCTGAAACTTTGTAATTCCATTTTTTTCTAGACTACTGATACAGTAATTTCTTATTTAGTAAACTTTCAGGATCAGACCTATCAAAAGCCATTATAAAATGCATTTAATATGTGTTAAATCTTTTTAAATTAAAATGCACTATGTTTTAGGAGCTTACAAAACAAATTTCATAGTTAATTCATGAGAAGGTTTGTTGAGCACCTATGCAGCATAGGAACAATGATAAGCACATTGTCTGTGCCTTTATGCTGCTCACTGGAAAACTTTACATCTGAATGAGTAATCATCATACTGTCTGGTAGTCTAAGGAGGGATGAGTTAATGGTCCAGAGAAGACTTCCCAGAGGAAATGATAACTTACATGTGTTGAAGAATGAGAAGTTATCCACAAGAATTAGTAGAGATATAGTCATTCAGGTAAAAGGAACATCATGGTCAATATAATTATTATGACATATTTTGAGGGCAGTATGCAATTTGATAATGTTTAAGTAAAAATGTGAAAGGGGAACAGTAGAGATGAGGCAGATAGGAGCCAGATCATGAAGAGCTTTTATGCTATTTTAACAAGATTAAATTTTGTTTTTTAAGTCTATGGGGAACCAAAGGATTACTGATGTTTATGTTACTATCAAGGTTGTTAACAATCAAAAACAAGGAGCTTAGGTAGTTAGGCTCTGTGAAAAAAACACAGGTACGATTGAGAATAAGAAAAGGATGGTGACTTAAAAAAGGGAGGAAGACAGATCCCAAACTGCTGTGTATTGAGGTCAGAGAATATAATTTGCCTATTATAACTTAAAATGTTAACTACCATGGATAATGTCAGAATAGAGCATAACCCACTTCCTTAACTATCCTCAGGTTGGGTTAAAAACAATTTAAGTATAGAATAGGGAAGTATGCCATACAGAGGAATATATTGGAGAATGAATGTTACAGAGAGCCCATATTACAGATTTTTCATGCTAAAAGGAAAGAGATATTTCATTCATGCTGTGAAAAGGGAAGCAAACAATTTTGTTATGGTTTCTATTTAATGAATTTATAGTCTAGAGGGAAAATTAGAGAGATTACTACCAAAATAATTGAATCTTTATATTAAGTTTAAACTTCATAGGAATTATGAAAAAAACTGAAAAAATTGTAATAGGAAATTGGAATTGGCTCTATTTAGAATGTATGTTTGTAAGGCTAGATATGTGTTTTACATTGCATTATGTGAAGTATCAATCCATCAAAAGATAATAGTCAAAATCAGTGATTATTTTGATGGTAGAAATAAAACAGAATATTTTATACAGTTAGTTAATAGGTTATAGAAATAGTGAGCTAGAAATATGGGTCTGTTTTCTTAGGCTAAACATTTACTAAATTTATTAATTAAAATTTTAAAAATCAAGTATGATTATTAGTGGGACAAAAATTCTTGAATAATGTCATTTAAAGATTATTCAATTGAAATAAAATAGCCTCAGAGTTATGATTTTGCATTTGACTGCTCCCAATTTATCAAAAAATCAAACTCTCTTTGTTGTGAACAATTAGAAATTGTGCTTTCATCACTGCTGGAAGATGTGCTTTCATTACTAGCAGCAGGGAATAAAATGGAAAGCTAATTTAGTTGAAAAGTATTTTTACACTGACTCCATTTTAAGCCCAGTGAAAGAATAGTTTATCTTTTAAAAAGAGAAAATAATATTAATAAATTATATATTATTCTTAATTGCAACATGTCAAAGAAATAAAAAATATTTATGTGTCATTTTTTGTAATAACAGAAAGTATTTTGATTGGAAAAACCAACCATGGATTATTTTAAAACGATAATGGCTAACACAAAAGGGAATATGTGAACTAGGGGAGGTATGTGCTAGGTATTTATAGACTCTCAGGTTTTTCTCTTTTTCTTCTAACAAATACCCAACGACATGTTTTTTTTCCTCCTTACCCAGGGTTCTGTGCCAGTCCTGAGTTAGTTTGACCCAGACCCATTCTTCCCGGTTACTCTGTTCTGCTCCCTGTGTCAGGCAGGCTGAATCATGTAGGCTGTGTACCTCAAGCTCCCTTGTTGAAGGGTTTATGGTCAGTTTGCACATTGGCCAGAAATTGGAAGGCAGCAGGAAGGAGAAGAAAAGGAGGAAAAGCCTCAGGTGTACATATATGTCTGGAGCATAAATGGCTCCAACTCCTTATGGAAAGGAGTGATATAGTTCCAACTTCTGCCAGGTGACACTATCCCTGGGCTTCTCCCACACGTCTCACTCATTTGTCTCTTCTATTTAGGGATTAATAGTGGCTCCCTGCTGTTGACAATCTCTGAGTTTCTTTACTGTTACCTCTATAACCTGTGTAACCAATTTTATTCATTAAATACTTTCTGTTATAATTAGACTCTTTTCTTAGATCCCAACTGAATCAGATACTCAGTTCTTTCCTAAATTTCTTTCCCTTCCCCCAAAGTACATAATGAAGTAAAAGCAAGAGATGATGTCATTGGAATGGAAAGATAGCATCTCAGCATGTGAGATGAATAGAATTATGATGAGATGGCATTTAAATATTTGAGTATTGTATAACGTTTGACCTAGGAATAGTCTCGTCCTGCACCAAGGAGGTTACAGGTGATCAGAGTACTCCTTTTCATATAGAATGACGGTGGCTCCCAAGCTTCCTCCCTCAGACTGAGGGCCTTTCAGAATTTTATCAGGGCAGAAACCATGTCTTTTTTGGTAACTCTTGCCAGTGAAAGGGGCCTTTGATGTTATTACAGTGGAGGAAGATTTAACTTCTCTTCATCCCTGGGATAATGTTAAAGATAATGATCCATCCTGAGCAATGTTACAGGGGCCAAATGAGGGCAACATATGCCCAAAGCTAAGCTGGGATTAGCACTGTGATTTTACTGAAAGAATGCTGGAGGCTGGGTCACAAAAGGAGATCACCACTGACTTTAAATGAGAGCAAATTATTATATTTCCACATATAAGATCTGTCTCTGAAACAAGACAAAGAAAAGAAAGCAACTCAGGCTACCTTTATTATAACTGAAGTTGATGACAGTGTTTCTGAAAATATGACGGTAATTCTGAAAACATGGAAATACTGTATAAAAGTGTTAAGTATGAACAAGATGGGAAGAGGACTCTCTACGAACAAAAGCAGGTAAAATCCAGTTCAGCAGTTTTATTTTTTGTCTGTCTGTGGCTTTTTTGTAAATAAGAAAAGCTGAGCTAAACAAGACATATGCACAGTGAAACTTTCCATCCCTTAGACAGAGAATCCACACCTTACGCTTGAAATTTGTGAGACTTTTCAGTTTCTAAATGCCATGAAGGGCAAAATGAGAGTGAAGTGGATGGAATTTTGAGGACCAATGGGAAGAAATCAGATTTAGGCATCATCAGATATCATTTAGGGACGATGTTTACATCATATGCGAAAACTTTAACAATTCACACACACAAAATTATATGTACTGAGAAAGTAGATGATTAATGAATATTTTGTACCTCTATTGATGTACTTGTAAAATTAGGCTAAGAATGGACATAATATGAACCAGGGTTAATAACACAGATATAACACAAATAGTAAAACAAGATATATTTGGTTGAGACTTTTAATAAAACATCTTTTTGTAATATTTTAGGTGTACTTTGTGGTGATGATTTCAAATACTGAATCACCTGAGAGTGATTTGTACTTTGATTCATCTGGGTAAGAAGTTCTTAGATATTCATTAGCTATTCTTTCTAAAGCATTGCTTTGCCATATTCTTTCATTTGTCCAATTCCTAAAATAGCATATTCTCTTCTTGTAGTATCATAATATTGTGTTGGAGACTTATGAGGTACTTTATCATACTACCCTATATGCTACCCTATAACACCATAGAGTAAAAAAAAATAAATACATAAAGCTAAGATATTGCTATGATTGGTTTAAAACACTCTGAAAGCTTTGGGTCATAGCTGTGTAACTTCAAAACATGAATATTTTATTAATTCTAAATTCACAGTTGTGATTTCACAGTTGCTTAAAAATTTAAGGTACATTATTATTCCACTCAATGAACTACCTATGTAGACATATGAGCTATGATTTGTTGGTTGGAAGGTTTCAATTATAGTAAAGGTAATTATATTTCTTTCTGAAATAAATTTTCATTCTCTGGGTAATTACATTGTGAATGAAAAGAAAATATCAAAACCTTGGGTTACCCTGCAGATCTACTTTTCTCAGTACTTTGTCGTTTTGGCCTCATGATGGCACCAAAGGGTAGGAAATTACTTTCTGAATTCCCATTTACTTACTGAATTGCAATAAAAAAATGAATAAAATTAGCAAACGACAGGCGAGTTTGCTAAACCTTGCATATAAGGAAGGTTGGGGGAACTGGTCTCAGTTTTGGGTATGCCCGCTTTGGTATAGTTGTATATAGTTACTTTCCTACTTTTCTCTACACAAGACATTTTCTCTCGTTTTTCTCAAATTATTTTGTCCCCTTCCCGTTATCCCTTCTTCCAATTCATATCCTCAGTTGCAGCCAGGAAAAGGTGCTGATGAAAAAAATTTGCTAGATCTTATCATAACAATAGACTTGTGTCTGAATAACTTTGAAAGATACATGATTCGCAAATGGCCAATAAGAAGACTACTGTAAAGGAAATATACATCATAAAATAGAAAAAAAAGTACCCTTTGAGTTGATATCTCACTCATTTTCCAATTTCTTAGATAATCAAAATTTAGAATCTAATTTGACACCATAATAAATCTTACTTAAGATTAATGGCAGCAGTCTCAGCTGTTGTCTTACATTTCTCATTGGTGGATGAGACATAGTTAATGTGTGCATTCAAATGAATGCCCTGCTATGTGTGCACCTCCATAGATCAAACCTGTACTCTAGGCTCTGTTACACACTGAGAGGGGATAAAATAAATGTAAGATATGTTTCTTTTCCTTTCAAAGAAACTTGTAACCCAGCTAAAGTGAAGATACCAGTATATCTAAAAATAACTAATGTTAACGGTAGGTAACAACTTGAAGGCCTTGAATATTAGGAAATAAAAATAGTACAAAATGACTTTTGGTTAAGCAAAAACTTAAAGTGTTATATAAGGAATTCTTCTTACTAAATGTAAAACAAAAACACGTTTTAAGATTAGCAAATTATTTAAAAAATGAGCAAATTATGTTTTGTTACACAACATTTATAACCTGCAATTGACTCTTTCAATCTATGGAATATAAAGATTTTTACATGTTAACTCTATTTCCTCAGTTTTCATAATCTTTTGGGTTAGTGCAAAGCATCACAAAAATAGATTATAACAAAGCACCCAATCTTTTCTTTCTAGTTCTGGTGGGATTTGGGACCCTCTTGCAGTGTTTTTTTTACCTTCCATCTATAGCATCTCTGTCTTCTGCCCACAGCCAAACTTAGTAAAATGAGGTACTTCCATGCTTCCCCAAAGACCTCTGAGTCTGCTTGCTCAGACAATTCCCTCTGCTTTTATGTAAGGAGTATTGTTCTTCCTTTTTTTACTCCTATAGTCCCCACAGTAAATAGAACATTGATTACTGAAATTAGTGAAAAACAATAGTTCTTTGCTCCTGGCTTCTTATCGAATCTTGCATTTGTAAATTTACATATTCTCTCACTTCCTAAAATCCCTGAGATCCTTGAGTTTGGGTTACAGGATAATCTGAGAAGCATTACCTTGGGTCACTGTTCTGGATGAAGACTATCCCGTAACTAGGTTTTCCTTTTAAGTAAAGTTCCTTCTCTATTCACTGTAGTGACTGGGTAGCTAAGAGAGTAGCTTTGTCCCTCAACAGCCTCAATGAATAACTTCATTTTAGGGGGTTGTGTGGGTTAGCTCTTAGCCTGTAAATCACCATATACATGAGGCTTATAGCAATTCTCTTTAAAATTAATCTTTAGTAGGATCAGCTTGCCCAAGTGTATGTATGTGTGTGTGTGTATATATATATATATATATGCATATATCTGGTTGTTTGAACCCTCTCTCTATATATACACACACACACACACACACACACACACACACAAATCTTCCTCGACTTAGAATGGGGTTACATCCTGATAAACCCATTGTTAAGTTGAAAATATTGTAAGGTGAAAATACATTTAATACACCTAACCTACTGGCCATCAAAACTTAGCCTAGCCTACCTTTAAGGTGCTCAGAACACTTAACATTAGCCTACGCTTGGGCAAAATCACCTAACACAAAGCCTATTTTATAATAAATTGTTAAGTATCTCATGTAATTTACTGACTAGTGTACTGAAAGTGAAAAATAGAATGGTTGTATGGGTACAGAATGTTTTTAAGTGTATTGGTTGTTTAACCTTGTGATCGCCTCGCTGACTGACAGCTGCGGTTCCCTGTGGCAGCCCAGCATTAGAAGAAGAATATCATATTGCATGATAGCTGAGAAAAGATCAAAATTCAAAATTCAAATTATGGTTTCTAATGAATGTGTATTGCTTTTGTACCATAGTAGTCAAAAAATTTTAAGTTGAATCATCATTAAGTCTGGGGGTGTCTGTGTGTGTGTGTATATATATATATATGTATATATATATATATTCAAAATTCTAAGAATATAATATATAATGAAATATAATATATCCTACTATATATATTACACTAAGAATATATATGTATGTGCATACATATGTATGTATTTATGTATGCATTATATATATATATATTCTTAGCGTGTTCATCTAGCTTAGACCCTCACTCTGGATTTTCTGTTTCATTGGAAATAATCTATAGTTCCAGATGATTAGTTAATAACACAACACAGAACATTACTAATTTAAAAAATTAGTTCCTTTTTCATAAGTCACTGTTATTTTAACAAAAAATGTAAAAAAGAAAAATGAGTTTGAAGACTTCTTTGCTGTGGGCTGACTTTTGATATAGGCATGGAGATATGTTCTTGCCATCTATTTGTTTCATAACATGTTTTTAACAAATATCTTTCAAATTCAAAGCCACATAATCCAGAAGCATGGAATAATAGTGGTATAAGTATGATTGTATTTGACTGAACTGCACAGAAAGCAATATGTTCACTGTCGGATGTTGAAAAGGCACCTAAAAAAGGTAGAGTATCCATTAGTCCAGAATAAATGTGGGATTTTTCCAAGGATATACTTAGCACCGAGGCAAGCACTTTAAAAGACATTTTCCTGCTTGTCTGCTCTAAATAATTTGCATTATCTTCAGCATGATGTCAATTCAGGAAATAGTTACACCTACAAAAGGGTAATGTAGGTATAGATAGATTCCTATAATTTTATTTTAATCACTTCATCTTTATCAGCTTCTGGAAATGGAAATTTTTGACTGGATTACATTAAGTTGTATAACTGTAGAAACTAATGATAGATATGGTTTAAAATCCTTTTGAATAGACTGTCTTCTATATGGACAAAATCATACATGGATTTTGAAATTTGAAATGGAGATAATACTGTTAATTGAACTGGTGCCCCTCACTTCCAGATGAAGAAACCAAGGAACAGAAAGGTTAATACTTAGAGCTAGTTGATGGTGATGCTGGACTAGAATCTAGGAGGACTCTTAGGTAATTGTCAAGTAGTTTTTGTTTGTGTACACATTTTTTTCCTTCAGAGAAATAAAACCAACATGTTTTGTCTGCTGAATAAAAATAAGAGGGTCCTCATTTCAGAAACAAAATCCAATTTTGTATTACTCTAAATATAATATATGGGGTTTTTCCCCTTCTAAAATTTTCATCAAAGATGGAAAATACTAAGATATACTGTGTTTCTTGTTGTTTATCAGTCTGTACATTTATCTATTATAGAAATGAGAAAAATAACATAAATTCAATAATAAATTTGTAACTATTAACAATTTATTGATGTCTTTTAATAAACTCCTGAATAAATATTGTTTTATTTCAATTTTACAATATGATATTCACATGAGAAAAACAAGATTTAATATGTGTATGTATAAGTATACACACATACATATATACATATATAATCACACACATATACATATATAGTACATACATATATGCACATACATATATACATATACCTCACACATATACATACATATATTGTACTTGGGTACACACAAAAATACATATATGCACGTAAAATATCTATTATTAGCTACCTAATATTCGTAAAGTAGTTAGAGCTTTTAATATCTCTA
Organism: Globicephala melas; assembly: GCF_963455315.2. NCBI lineage: Eukaryota > Metazoa > Chordata > Mammalia > Artiodactyla > Delphinidae > Globicephala > Globicephala melas. Next base: position 32,264,655 of record NC_083330.1, read on the forward strand.
AAGCTCTCAAAACAGTATCTGGCATACTGTAAGCATTACAGATGTGCTTCCTTTTAGTTATGTTGATGTAGTCTATATAAAAGGATAAAAAAAGTCTCTACAATAGCTGCAACAATTCAGAAAATATTACATCTCTACCAGGCAGTAAATAATAAGTAATGAATGAGTGGTATGGAAAATAAGTCTTGTGGAAGTTTAGAAGAAGGAAAAATTGCTTCCAGATGAAATTGTCAGGGAATACTTTACAAGAGAAGCAGGATTTGAGCTGCACTTTGAAAAATGGTCAGGATTTGGATAAACAGAGCAAGAAGGGTTGGGTTGAGAAGTGTTGTAACAGAAGTAAAGTGTAAAGGCAGAGCTTAATTTTCATTCTTCTCTGCCTCAGGGTTGATGAGAGGAGATAAATATATTTAAGCATGAAGCCAACGGGGAAATCTCCTTTCTCTCCTTCCCTGACTTTTGAACTCTCTCCCAGTATCACTATATTTTTCAAAACAAAGAACGCTGGAAAATTCTCCTTTCTATTATACTCCCTGGGACAATGATATGTTCACATCTGTTGCTTTTAAAATAACATATTCCCATTGTTATGATACAATTTTATATTTACATTGTTGAAATGAAAGCAAGTGTGTGTGTGTATGTTCTTTATAACCTGGGTTTCTCTAGTGCATAAAGAAACAAGGAAGCTGTACTTCTTTTTTCTGTCAGAGTAGAGTGAAATGTATCCTCCTTACTCAAGCAAAATAGCAAAGTATAGCTGGGCATCAGAAGCTGCAGAGCATACCGTGTTTAATAAACTTCATGGAAGAGTAATATTCCGTTGTCTATATGTGCCACATCTTCTTTATCCATTCATCTGTCGATGGACACTTAGGTTGCTTCCATGTCCTGGCTATTGTAAATAGAGGAGTGGGAGGGAGATGCAAGAGGGAGGAGATATGGGGATATATGTATATGTATAGCTGACTCACTTTGTTATAAAGCAGAAACTAACACACCATTGTAAAGCAATTATACTCCCATAAAGATATTAAAAAAATAAAATAAAATAAACTTCATGGAAATCTGGCCACAAGAGAGTGGCTACGGAGATATTTCTCTCATCGGAAAACAATATTCTATTCTCCATCTTCAAACAGCTCTGTTACCTATATCATCTTCACTGGCAAGGGACACACTCTTGTATATATTGACTAATGAAAGGTATGTGACAATTTAATCATTAGTAAGGTGTATAATTCACAGAACCTTAATCTAAGGAACATGAAATTAAGAATGGATGTCTGCTGAAAAAAATTCTTAAATGCATATCCAAGCTGAAAATAAATGATTCGGGGATTTTCTGCTGTTTAGGATTATCTGCACCAGTGAGCCCCTCTATTACTGTTTGTAACAGAGTGTTGACTTAGTTCGTCTGCTAGAACTACTCCAGCTGCAAGGATATGTAGTAGTTATAGTAGATTGGAGTTATCTGTCAATGTAAATCCCTGAATCAGTTATGTATACAAATAAAAGTACTTTATTTCCTATTATATTTGGTCGAAGTTGCTTTGAAACACACTCAAGGTGAATTTGGGGTTAATACAGGAAAAGAATGCTTTAGAAAATACCAGATTGGTGAAAATCAGCTGGATTTCATTTTCTCTAAATAATGCAGCCTCATCTGTTAATATACACCAGTTCAATCTACACTATTTATTACACCCTTTTTGTGAGCAAAATCTTGTGATTGCATCACCTGAGGAGTTATTTAGATGTGATTAAGTCTAGAATTTCAGCTGGACAGGCCCACAACATTTGTGGCTCCACTTCGCACCTTAAAACTTGCATTTGCACCTGCAAAAGGCTGAAACGAATCACAAGTTGGCACATGTGTGTTCCATTATTCATTTTTTATGAGCAGTTGGGGGTGATGTGGGCAAAGAGCTAAATGCATATTTAAATGAGAAAACCTGTGGAAAAGTTATCCCTAAATCTCTTCTAGGGAATTGACTTAGAACACGACACACCATGATTTGGAAACTACAAGCCAGACCTAAATGTTGACCAGACAACCTAAACTTGAACGTAGGCTGTCAGAAATGAATATTAAGGACCTTAATCCTCAGATTTTCTTCCTTTCAAAATTTCTCTTTGAATAATTCTGTATCCATTAGGTTTTTCTGTTTTTGTTGTTTTAATGTTCACTTTAAAATAATATAAACCACCAAGATTAAAGACATAAGACCCAGTGGCATTCATTTGTAGAAAAGTATATTGGGTCCCAAACTGATTTTTCCATGCTTCATTAAGTTGTGTAATTTAAAGTTATTTTGCTGCCTTTACACTTAATTAACACATCTGAATATTTATTCTATAGAAGACACTCCTCTAGTTGCTAACAATGAGGAATGGAAGTAAAAATGAATGAGACACAGACCTTGACATAAAGAAAAAAGTATTATAGAAAGCACAGTTTATAAAGCTTGAATATTCTGGAAATAATAATAATGATGAATAATGATGTAGTTCCTGATCAGATCAATTTGCATATGCAATTGAAAATTACATGGATTGCTCCCCAAAACTGCTATACCTATATAAGCCACTGGAAGTGTTAGGTATTAGGGGAATAAGCCCTTAAGGAATTTATAAGTCAATGAAGGAGAACAGAGTGATTAGTACTAGGATAAAGTATGTAAGGGAGTGGTGGAAACCAACAGGAAAAGCATTTAACTCAGCACTAGGGAATTGGAGACAGAAAATGACATCAACAATGAGACCTGAAAGATGAGGTGGTATTAGACAGTTTGGAGGAGACTTGGAAAGGAGATCTAGGTAGAGAAAGAAGCATATGAAAGACACATAGATGAGAAAATACGGTGACTCAGAGGAACAGGGAGGAGATTTGTCATATACAAGCATAGAAAGGGAATTAGTAGTGAAGATGAAATTGGACAGACAATAATTACAGCTAGTATTCTTTTCTATTACTATGTGCCAGGTGGTATCCTAAGAACATTAGAGGATTTACCTTATTTAGTCTTCACCATAATCATATGAATAGATATCCCCATTTCAAAAGTGAGAATTTGGAGACTTAGAGAAATTATGTATCTGCTTAAGACCCCCATCTATTAGATGACAGAATTCAAACTGAAGCTCTAGATTCCATGTTCTTCATCACTATACTGTGTGTCTTCAAAGGAATAGGTTGAGACACGTTGAGAGGTTTGAAATTTACAGGGCATTTGACAACCACTGAGGAGTTTTAGGTCTTGAATTTTAGCAAAGTAAAACCAATAATAAAGAGTGAGTATAAGGGGCTTCCCTGGTGGCGCAGTGGTTGAGAGTCCTCCTGCCGATGCAGGGGACACGGGTTCGTGCTCCGGAATGGGAAGATCCCACATGCCGCGGAGTGGCTGGGCCCGTGAGCCATGGCCGCTGAGCCTGCGCGTCCGGAGTCTGTGCTCCGCAACGGGAGAGGCCACAGCAGTGAGAGGCCCGAGAGGCCCGCATACCGCAAAAAATAGTGAGTACAAGATTGGAGAGAAATGGTTCTGCAATCAGGATGCTATTTTAAGATTCTAGAGAATGATAGGAGTATAACTAAGATAGTGGCAGAGATTCCAGAGAAAGATTGGAGTGTAACTAAGATAGGGAGAAAATTGGAAAATTTTGAATGATATTAAGGAGGCAAGAGGTAGCGTCAAGAGAACTCGTTAAGGGAAATGTTGAGGAAAAAGTTGGAGTGGCTGAGTTCTTGGCTTCCAGTTTAAACACTTTGATAGGTGATAGCACTACCAATTGCAATAGTGGTAGCTCAAGTCTTAAGTACTCTTGGAGGCCTTTTCTCTATCTGCTTCCGCCACACACGTCTTCCACTACAGAATTGAGAAGTAGATGCCTGTTCTGCAGGCATCTACTTTATAGCAACCCAAGGACAACATTATCCACACTAGTCATCATACTTCATGGCCTTTCCCACTTAGGTTCATTGAGATTATCTTTTATATTCAGTATTTCCAGAATACTGGACTATCAAAGACTTGTTTATGTACTTGTTGAATGAATACAATGACATATAAAAGTGTAAGGTGAGTAAGGGATCAGGAGATACTAAAGTCTATGTTATATCTGTTACTTCAGGAAATAAGGAAGGAATTGGAAATTGGGTAGGCATTTTTCTCCATTCTTTCTCATTAAGCGTGGGGTTTTGGAAGAGAAGGGAGAATGTGGGAAAAGATGACTGGTTATATATACTTTATTGAAGTATAAATTTTGCCTCTTTTTGATCGTGGCTTAAAATATTGCAAGAGGGGTTTTTTTGTTTGTTTGTTTGTTTTCCTGAGGATGAACTGCATCTTTATCAAGAGATATTTATCCAGACCTTTTCAAAATGAAACTTCAAAATCTGGATGGGGGAAATCTGTAAAATATTTTTATGGAAAACATTGGGAATGACCTGATAAGAGGATTAAAATGGAGGAAGTAGTGAGGATGAGACAGTTACAAAAGGGACCTGGAATAGTGAGACTGGACACGGTATGGGAGCAAAGCGTGGATTTGAGACCAAGAGAGATTGTGCTGGGCACTACAGTGGAACACAAGGAACACCTTACAGGTGAGCTTGATGGTGCAAGACTCAGCATTGTCTCCTTCCATTAGGCATGCTCTTTGAGCTTAAGACCTCAAATATTATTTCTACCTAGAATTGGGGCAACTTCATTGACCAAACTTTCAGTTTGGAACTCTGTAGCTGACTGGCATCTTATTTGAACCCTCATCTCTCATCTTTTAAATCTTAATTATCTCTTTGTATCACTTGAATATATGTCCTTCTACGTCCTATTCACCTGGTTATACATTTATCTGTAAGTGCATTTATAGGTGGAAAGCAACTTTTTAGTGACTGTATGTTAGTTCTTTCTATCTCCCTAATGTTTCACGTGAAGTCTTGCACATAAAAGACATTTGAAAAGTGTTAAATATGTAATAGAAAAAAATGTGATGCAATAATTTTATAGTCATTTTTTAAGGAGGATGGATCAAGATAAATTGGAGGATCTTTTATTTGCTGCCCTTTTGTCGACTTGAAGACAGTATAAATTATGACTGTGGGATGTGATAGATTGGAGGAGATAAATTAATCCACATCTGAAAAAAAAAGTTGTAAAGGGGCCAAGGTAGAACTGGAACATGTTGGAAGATGGGGCAAGAGAAGTATCAAGGGGAGACTTTAAAAGAGAGAGCAACTGGATGCTGTGGACCTAACTTGAAAACAGGAACTTGGAAGTAAAGGTTTATGCCCTGAGTTATGAAAACCCTTCGACTAATACCTTTAATAATCTTTAATAAAATACCTATATCTGAGAAGAATTTATTAGAGATTTTTTAGAATGGTAGTGAATGAGGAGAAGAACTGAGTCCTGGTCAAGGAGGCAAGAATAGAAACTTCCCATAGGGAAGTGAATCAGTATATTCAAAATGTGAAATTTGAGGTACTGAAAGATTAAATATGTTAACATGTGAAAATATAAAACATAGGTACTTAGACCATAGCAAATACTCAAATAATGTTTACTTCTTTTCCTGAAAATTCAACTTTTCAGATAGCTGCTGCAATTCCTATTCATGTTTAAACAGGGAGAAGTAGAATGATGGGACCCACTGTCAAAATAACTTTTAAAACAAAGGAAAAAAAGTATACATTTTAAAATAAATTGATGTATTTATTTATTTAGTTTTGGCTGTGTTGGGTTTTCATTGCTGCACGTGGGCTTTTTCTAGTTGCGTCAAGTGGGAGCTACTCTTCGTTGTGGTGTGCAGGCTTCTCATTGCGGTGGCTTCTCTTGTTGTGGAGCACAGGCTCTAGGCATGTGGGCTTCAGTAGTTGTGGCATGTGGGCTCAGTAGTTGTGGCTCACAGTCTCTAGAGCGTAGGATCAGTAGTTGTGGCACATGGGCTCCACAGCATGTGGGATCTTCCCTGACTAAGGCTCGAACCCAGTGTCCCCTGCATTGGCAGGAGGATTCTTAACCACTGCACCACCAGGGAAGTCCCAGAAAATTGTTTTTTAGTATGAGAATAATGGAGACCTTGTGGGAAGGGCTGTGTCACCTTAAAATTTCCAATTGTTAGTGAATGGAAATGCTCGTCATAGTGAGACATGTGCCCAAAATACTATAAAAGGCAAGTTTAAAATATTCGGTGGGAAGTAGTTCCCAGACAACATAAGCCTGGGTAAATGGTCCTGGTACTAGATAATCATTATCATCATCATCATCATCATCATCATCCCATTGCTCTTTAGCAGTATCTTTAAAATGACTACTTCTGGCACCTCTGACTTACCTTTTAGCTTCCAAGGTGGAAGAAGGTTGTTCCAATTCCCTCTAACCTATTTCAATAACATTCGGTGACACTCAGCTACAATTTAAGAAATATACAAAGTGCAGTGCTGTTCCCTTCATCTTTGCTACCACCGCTGAAACTCCCTGACACTAGTTGTTTCTTCACTGACCATAAGGAGGTAGGCATTGTCAGAGGTTGGTGTGCAATCACAATCACAGAACACATCTGTACCACTTTAATGGTCTTTTTTATGTGTATCCCCTGGGACTAATAGGATTAGAAACTAGATTGAACTCTATAGAGCTCATCCTATCTACACAGTCCCTTCCAGGAAACTGTTTTATTTACATTTCCAGACAGCTGGGTTTGTATAAGTTGATTGGACTTAAGTCATATCATCTCCAAGCTTCCACCATAACAGATTTGATCCCACTGCTTGACCCTCTAAAAGGGAGGATGAGTTAAGAAACCTAGGAGCCTCCAAAAAGGAACATCAGACTCCACAACTGCAAATGATTCAAATGAAAAAGAAAATGAGGACGATAATACATAGAGATAGATATGGCTGCATAGAGATCAATTTAATAAAAAAAAAAAAGATTTAAAACAAATTGGTAGAAAAGATAGACTGGATGATACTTTCCTAAGGATGTATATTAGAGTGAAATAGAATGATACATGATGTACAATGAATGCTGAAATCTGCAATGTGAAAAATGTATAGACAATAGAAAGGCTTTTTTGTTTTTCTTTTTTTGTTCAAGGCATGAGAAGGATTAAGGTGTGACTGTACAGTAAATCCATAGGTGTAATGTAAAGAGGTGAGGAAAGTAGATGTGTTTAACCACCTCCATTTCTTTTCCATGCAAACGGGAACAGGTTTTAGATGAGGAAGTTTAGGATAAACTTTGATGCAAAATCGTAGTTGAGTGAAAAGACTGTAAGGGACAGTTTGGCAGCACTTCCAACTCAGAACAATTGGAGCTCAGCTACTATAAGAACTTGCATATGCACTTGAAATTTTCTGTGATCTCCAAAGATTCAGGGAAACTAAAAAAAAAAAGAAGATGCAAGAAGACAAGAGACAGGCACCTACTGTCCCCATTTTTATCGAGGCAAAACTGGAGGCTGGAATGTAAATCAGTAAGTATGCCTTCAGCACTGGGCAAAATTCTAGAATGGCTTATCATATAGCTGATTTGCAAGAATATTTAAGATTTAGAACAATGCTAGCCTAAATTCATCATATACTATATTCTAGGTTAGGCTCAATATTTCAATAAATTAGATAAATGGTATTCAAGAAATGTATAGATATAGTTTTCAAATGTTAGTCAGGAATCCGAATGAGTTTTCCATGGCATCCTTTGGAAGAAAATGGAGAAATGAGATCTCTGTGCTAGAAAAGTACATACTTTTGTAAATCTGTACCTTTTTGAAAAATTTACATAGAATGGACTAGGTCACAAGTGTCTTGAAGAAAATGAGTATATTTTATTAATATTGATATACCAGAATGGAGCATATTGTAGATAATCAAAAAAAAAGAGTTAATATTTTACTGAGTGCAAGGTTGAATATTGAATAGATCCATTCAATTTTAGTTGGTTGTCTAAGCACTTCTGAGCAGGGACTGTACTAAAAGAAACACTACAAGGTAGCCTTGGTTAAGGTTCCATGGATACTTCCGGACTGAATACTTGCTGGCAGTGATAAGTGAATCTACTTTTTATTTACAAACATACTCATGATTATTATCAGTTAGACTGAGACATTTGTGTCAAGTTTGTAATTAATTATATCTATAAGGCACAGAAAGTAGAAGCTCAAAGATTGATACTCTCTTAAAATTTTTTGAATGTGCCCAGATCTTTTGCAGAACTACCTTACATCATAAAAAGCTGGAAGTATTGGAGGCATTGTCTCTAGAACCGTAGTTATTTTCTGTATGTGATATGGTGTCTAACTTGAGGTTGTATATTTAACGAGCTCGAAATACTTTTACTTAATACCTAGTTTCATTTGCAATGAGTAAGGAAACTTTGACCTTACAATGAATGGATCAGAGTTGGCAAGAATTGTACATGGGACTTTAGTAATGCAGATTTCAGCTAATGGACCATGTAATTAAAATGACCAATTGCAAATGCAGTTGGAGAAATTCCAAGAACTCTGATATGAAGCTTACCAATTACGTTGCATTTCCCACTACTATCTAAGGGGATTAATAATTCTTTTCATTGGCTTTATTGAAATTCTTCAACAAATTAAGAATATTTCAATTCATAATGGAAGAAATAGTATTATATCTACTTGTACAGTAAAGTACAGGAAATGAGAGAGGCATAGCTCATCTCTAAGTATCTGTAATAGTTCTATCTGGTACTTCTTTGTGCAATAGTACTTTCATCATTGTATTTTATCTCACTAATATTGAATGTATATAAATGAATTCACAATATATTGATTTTTTTTGTCAAGGATTAATAAATAATCCAGATAGAGGTAAAAGACAGGGAATAGCATATATAGATGAATTAATTTTTTTAGACAGTGTCAGTAAGGAATAAAGAAGTTTTCTCATAATTAGAGCATTTTCTTCCCCTTCTTTAATTTCACTGCTAGATTTTTCCTAGGTGTTCAATAAATGTTTATGGAACAAGACTGAATCATCAATAACACAGCCACAGTAAAATTTTATTTTGAAAGGCATACTTCCATTATTGACCTAAACATAAGTGATTTAAATCTCCGTGCTAAGCATTGTATGTGATATTTAATTTTGAGTCAATGTATGTTAATTGAAAGAATGCATAAATAAATCCTCTACTCTTCAGTTAGCTCTAACTGGAAGTTATTTGTTTTGGCAACATTGTATTACTCTAAAAGAAATTGAAGCATGTATACAAGAATATCAACATTTATAATATCCAGGTTGTCAGAACTTGGCTGTTTGTTTTATATCATTCTCTTTATTTTTCTATATGTTTAAAGCATTTAGAAATTTAAAAAATACTTAGTTTGTCCTATTTTTGTTGGTTTTTTGCTTCTATCTGAGCAATTCTATAACATTTATTAAATAAATAGTTTTGTGTTCATGCAGTACAAAATGGTGGGAATATGGCTGTATGTAAAAACATAGTACATAGTTTTATGTCTTTTAAGTTCCTCCTTTGAAAAATGTATAGGCATGAACTAGGCTAAAATATTTTTAAATTCATAGCTGAGTTCTCAAGAAACTAAAGGAAACATTTAAGTATAATACCTCCTTTTTTCCCAATAACACAGAAGGATTTAAAAGCTGAAATCAAAATTGCAAGCCAATATGAAATCTGGGGCATTTCTTGGGACATAGAGAGGGAAAACATGATAAACAGCAAGCTGGAATTTTAGGGAATAGCTAAATTGGCATGAGGATATTAGGTTTGGGCCTATGGAAGTAGAGAAAGTCAGGCAGAAGAATTTTCTTAAAATTGTTTCTCCAAAGAGATATACCCTTAATGAAAGAGCATGATGAAAAAAAACTACTGACCAGAAATGGAAAAGGTTGTGAAAATCTGTCTGTTTTGGCCACAGCTGCTGACCAGGGGATAAAGTGGATCTTTAGAATGTGTGTCTTTTGCTCACCTTACACCAGTGTAGAGTTCTACTTTATACTACCTGTTTTATACTACCGGTCAGGGAAACCGGAAGAGGCTGAGAGATTAAATCACACTAATCCTAGTTTGTTGAGATGACTTGCAGCAGAAGTCTGTAAAAATCCTCTCTGTAGGGAATCATCCTTATATCAGGTCCCTAATATTCCTCCACAGACTAATTCAATCAAATATGAACATACAACCAAAAACCCCCACAAAATTTCAAATATATACAGGAGAAAAAAAACAACCAACAAATTTAAATCCCAAGAACATCAGGCATTGAAATTATTGCTTACAGAACATAAAATAAGACAGGATAAAATATATATATTTTAAAAAGTTTCCAAAGGATAAGAGGATATAAAAAATAAACAAATACAATTGAAAAAGAATTAATTCAAAATTTGTATTAGGATAAGCCAGGCTGTGCCATGCCAAATTCAACAGTGACAACTAAGATAACTTTCAAAATTTATTTTATTTTTATTAATTTTTTCTTCTAGTTCATTGAGAATAATTGACATATAGCACTTTATAAGTTTAGGTGTACAGAAAAATTGTTTAACTTACATACATCATGAAATAATTACCACAATAAGTTTAGTGAACATCCATCATCTTATATAGATACAAAATTAAAGAAATAGAAAAAAAATTATTTTTCCTTGTGATAAGAACTCTTAGGATTTACTATCTTAACAACTTTCATATATAACATACAGCAGTATTAAGTATATTTATCATGTTGTACATTACACCCCTAGTACTTATTTATGGTATAAATGGAAGTTTGCACTTTTTGACTGCCTTCTTCCAATTCCCCCTCTCCCCATCCCCTGACTCTGGTAAGCACAGATCTGATCTATTTTTCTATGAGTTTTGTTTGTTTGTTTGTTTGTTTTGAAGTATAATTTACCTACAATAGTATGTTAGTTCCTGTTACATAACACAGTAATTCAATATTTGTGTACATTACAAAATGATCACCAGGACTAGTCTAGTTACCATCTATCACCATACAAAGATATTACATAATTATTAAATATATTTCCCACACTGTAATTTTCAGAGGAGAGGGATTTGGGGGGAAAATACAAACAACTGAGGGAGATTAAGAGGTACAAACTTTCTTTTGCAAAGTAAATGAGTCACAGGTAACAACTGTTACTTTTAGTCCTTCAAGGTTGACCAAGTACCAGGGACTCTCTGTGGTAACTGTCTTCTATGCAGCAACTTAGATATCCCGGTGGATTAAAGGTCATGGTTCTGTCATCACAATATATGGTCCTCTTTTTGGCTAAGGCTGAGGAACAGCTGAAGGGTAGCAAACAAACTTATCTGATATTCTTCTAGGAAGTGACTTACACCATGGGGATTGGGAAATGTGTGGGAACATAGAGCATAATTTTCTAGAACTGAAAAATTTAATAATTTAAATGAATACCTCAGTTGATGGGTTAAATATAAGATATAGCAGAAAAGCTAAATCATAAGCTAAAAGATAGATTATAACTGATGATAATAAATTATTATGCATAAATTAATAATAAAATAAGTAAATGCAGCACAGAGATGCTAGGATATAGGAACCTAGAAAAACAGCTTAAGTGACATACAAAAAGAGAACAAGAAGACTGAACACATGCATAATTGGAGCTCTAAAAGGAGACTAGAGAAAAAGGGGAAGAAACAATGATAACATTTTTTTGTGAGTTCATGAAAGGTACAAATTCAAATTCAAAAACCATCTTATGAGCTAAACAGTTTAAATACATAGAAATCCGTAGTCACAACACAGTGAAAGCACAGAACAGCAAAGACAAGGACTCACTATAAGAGTCGCCAAAAATAAAAGAAATGTCATTTATAAAGGAGTGACAATCAGGCTGAAATTGAACATTAAAAGCCAGTAGAGGAACTTCCCTGGTGGTCCAGTGGTTGGACTTCACCTTCCAATGCATGAGGTGCAGGCTCAATCCCTGGTCGGGGAGCTAAGATCCCACATGACCTATAACCAAAACATAAAACAAAAGCAGTATTGTAACAAATTCAATAAATACATTAAAAATGGTCCACATCAAAAAAATCTTTTTATAAAAAAATGCCAGTAGAAACTGTATGTTATGGAGAAGTGTTTTCGTCAGAATTCTCTAGTGAAACAGAATCAATAGGACATATAGACATGTATATAAAAGGATGTATTATAGGAATTGACTAACACAGTGACGGAAGTTTAGAAGTCCCATGATCTGCTTGCTGTCTGCAAGCTGGAACCAGAGAAATCAGTGGTGTAATTCAGTCCGAGTCAGAAGACCTGAGAATTGGGACTTCTATGGTATAAGCCCCCATCTGAGTCTGGAAACACGAGAACCAGAAACACATACGTCTGACGGCAGAAGAAGCTGGATGTCCCAGATCAAGCAGAGAGCAAAGTCACCCTTCCCCCACCTTTTTGTTCTATTTAGGCCCTCAAAGGATTGGATTATGCTTGCTCACATTCACGAGAGGGATCTTTACTCAGTCTACTGATTCAAATGCTAAACTCACAAACACAGCCAGAAATAATGTTTTACCAGTTATTTAGGCATCTAGGTCCAGTCAAGTTGACACATAAAATTGACCATCACCAGAGGTTATTGTCAACAAAAATTGTGTACGTTAGGCAACAAACTTTCTAAAAGAAGATCAAAGAAAGATATTTGCAAATAAATAAATTGCTAGCAGAACTTACCTTACCAAAAATCATCTAATTTATGCAATAGGAAAACAAAACAAAATGATACAGGGTAGAGATAAAACAGTGGGAAAAAATAGCACATAAACACTCATGAAATATTGAACATATGAAACATGTGAACCAGTAAACATAAGAAAAGACCCTCAACCTCATTAATAACCGTGGAAACACATATTAAAACTACAATGAGATACTATTTATCCCTAACCTTGTGACAAAAATTAAGAAGTCTAATAAAACTAAGTATTGGTGGAAAAAGGTCAAGTTTTATACACTTCTGATGAGAATTTGTTTCTTTAAGACTACTTCTGGGAAACAATTTGGCATTGTTTAGTAATGTTAAACATGTGAAATTCATTTGCTAGCTATAATCCTAGGAGAAATTCTTGCACATGTAGCACATGTATGCCAGAAGATATGAATGAGTACATCTGTATTATTTATAAGAGCAAAAAGCCTGGAAACAATCTAAATATCCAAATAGCCATTGACAGAGGAACACATAAAATTATATGTATGAGACTTCATATACATCTACACAAATACTAGTATGCTACACAGTGTTAAAAATGAGTGATTTCTCTTTGACATAAATCACAGCAAGATCCTTTTTGCTCCTAGAGAAGTGGAAATAAAAACAACAATAAACAAATGGGACCTAATGAAACTTAAAAGCTTTTGCACAACAAAGGAAACCATAAACAAGCTGAAAAGACAACCCTCAGGATGGGAGAAAATATTTACAAACGAAGCAACTGACAAAGGATTAATCTCCAAAATATACAAACAGCTCATGTAGCTCAATACCAAAAAAACAAACAACCCAGTCCAAAAATGGGCAGAAGACCTAAATAGACATTTCTCCAAAGAAGATATACAGATTACCAAGAAACACATGAAAGGACGCTCAACATCACTAATCATTAGAGAAATGCAAATCAAAACTGCAATGAGGTATCACCTCACACCAGTCAGAATCGCCATCATCAAAAAATCTAGAAACAATAAATGCTGGAGAGGGTGTGGAGAAAAGGGAACACTCTTGCACTGTTGGTGGGAATGTAAATTGGTACAGCCACTATGGAGAACAGTATGGAGGTTCCTTAAAAAACTACAAATAGAACTACCATACAACCCAGCAATGCCACTACTGGGCATATACCCTGAGAAAACCATAATTCAAAAAGAGTCATGTACCAAAATGTTCATTGCAGCTCTATTTACAATAGCCAGGACACGGCAGCAACCTAAGTGTCCCTTGACAGATGAATGGATACAGAAGATGTGGCACATATATACAATGGAATATTACTCAGCCATAGAAAGAAACAAAATTGAGTTGTTTGTAGTGAGGTGGATGGACCAAGAGTCTGTCATACAGAGTGAAATAAGTCAGAAAGAGAAAAACAAATACCGTATGCTAACACATATATATGGAATCTAAAAAGAAAAAGAAAAAAAAAAAGGTTTTGACGAGCCTAGGGGCAGTACAGGAATAAAGACGCAGAAGTAGAGAATGGACTTGAGGACACGGGGTGGGTGTAGGGTAAGCTGGGACGAAGTGAGAGAGTAGCATGGACATATATACACTACCAAATGTAAAATAGATAGCTAGTGGGAAGCAGCCGCATAGCACAGGGAGATCAGCTCCCTGCTTTGTGACCACCTAGAGGGTTGGGATAGGGAGGGTGGGAGGGAAACGAAAGAGGGAGGAGATATGGGGATATATGTGTATGTATAGCTGATTCACTTTGTTATAAAGCAGAAACTAACACACCATTGTAAAGCAATTATACTCCAATAAAGATGTTAAAAAAATGAGTAGTTTATGTAAAGTCCAATAACATAAAACTAAATACTATTTATTTGCCAATACATGTGTATGTCCTAAAATCACAATGGTAGAAAATAATACCTGTGAACAATAAGTGGTGGGAGAAAGAGGACGCACTGAGTGAGAGGTGTGCATAGGGCTTCAATAAACTAGTAATGTTGTATTTCTTAAGCAGAGTGATAAGATTATTTATTTTTCATATAATATATTCAAATATATATCCTCTTCATGTATAAAATATTTATACTCAAAGAAGTGCAAAAATTGCAGGCAACCTCTGCTCTCTGTGTAGAAACCCACACAAAGTAATGTAAAGTTTCAACCTTAATGAATACTATTAAGATAGGTACCTGGTGCTACTATTTAAAATAGAGATGTGTGAATTTTGGAGCATAAAGAGACACAGAAGAAATCACCTACATATGGAACGCTTGAAGACTTTCTCCTGCTCTAAAAATCAGCTCTTCTATTCGTTGTTTTATTCTTCCTGCACTGCTCCTGAAACTTCCCTGGTGTTTAGAGTACTTTTTTCAAGGCCCAGGTAAATTCCATCACTATCGTAATCCTAAAGATAAAACAAGTGCCATTTTGCACTTCCCAAATATTAATTCCAAACTTTCCTAGAGCCTCTATCCTTATCATTAGGGAAACTTTTCTACTACTTTGGAGAAGTTTTGAGATACAAATATCTTCCAATACTCAATTAAGTATATATTAATGTATTTATATTTGCATCCACCAATATCCTATACTTTAATCTAAAGGTGAGAAAAAATTTGACATTTCTTTCTGCTATTTGGCTGCTGTGTCAATTCATTGTATTGATGGCCCCAGATAACGGTAACCTATATCCGTGCATTGTTTGTAATGTGATTCAGCAGTTTCTCCCATCTAACAGTGGTTGTTCTATTTCTCTACTCCTTGAGCTTGGTTTCATCCTGTGACTTGTTTTCGGTCCTGTCTCTGCCACAGAACAAGCCCATAGAACAAGGATAGCCTGCAAGAGATTGTGGAGGAGAGCTGAGATACCCAGCTGACAACCAAATAACCAGCTGAAGCAGAGACAACTAGCTGATGTGTAGTTGATTGCAGAAGCACGAACGAAAGAACTACCTCTGAAGATTCCAAGGTAGGGAGAAGCATGAACTCTAGAGAAAATGATGAAAATGCAAATGCTGAGCAGAGTAGAAAAAATTAAGCTGGTAATGTAGGCAAGAGTTCAATCATGTACAACCTCATAGGCCATGTTTATTATTTTGTTCCAGTGTTTTGAATAAGAGAGTGACATGATTAAATCTACATTTAAACATATTATTCTTATCACTGTATGGAGAATGGATTGTACAGGGCTTAGGCATGAGTATGAGGAGAGAAGTTAATCAACTATTGCACAAGTCCAGGCTATATAGTGATTGCTCTACTAGATGTTAGCAAAGGAGGTGGAAAGAAGAGTACAGAGCCAAGAGATATGCAATTGCAAAGTCTGTAGATTTGGTGAGGATTGGTTAGGGGAAATGAATAAGATGAGCTTATAAAAGACTCCAAACTGTCTGGTTAGAACAACAGATGGATTCATTGAGCTAGAGGGCTGTGGAGAAGAAACAATGGAGACGTGGAAGTAGGGTTCTTGAATTTAGTTTGGGTCATGTCTAATTTAAGAGGAGACATTCAAGGGGAACTATGAAGCAGGTAGCTTGAAACACAAAAGCAAAGTTTTAGCTAAAGATACAAATTTGATAGGCAGTTAGGCAAAGCAGTTTGGTGACTTCGGGAAGAGGTCACTGAAGGCAGGGACATGTTCATTAATTCATTCACTCAATATTCAAGAAACAATCAAGTTTCAAGGTCCCAGGGATACAGCAATGGACAAAACAGATAATGTTCTTTTCCTCATGGGACGTATATCTAGTAAGTGACATTCTATTTATTGCTTATAAGATGTCAAGTCAAAGAGTAAGGAGGTGGTGAGAGAAGGGGACTATATGAAGTAGGAAGGCCGAAAGAGTAGAGTTCACAAGTGAAATGCTGCAGAACTGCTGTTGTAATAAGAGTATGAATAGAGGTGGAGATTGAAAAGGTGTGGGGCAAGACTAAAAGATTAGAACTGCAGAGGTAGCTTATAAGAGATGAAAGAACAATGGGCATGTAATAGACAAAAAAATGGAAAAGAATTGGTAAACCTTGGATACTGGGGGAATAGAAAGTGTCTAATGTAAAAGTCTAACAATTGACCAAGCTAGAGGAAGACAAAAGTTTAGGGGGAAAAGCATAACAGAATAAGGAACAAACAAGGTGAGAGACCATTTGGTATTAGAAGCAAGGGAGAAGAGATATTGAGTGCCTACTAAATACCAGGCATTATATTAAAATTGTATACATGCTTGGGGCTTCCCTGGTGGCGCAGTGGTTGAGAGTCCGCCTGCCGATGCAGGGGACACGGGTTCGTGCCCCGGTCTGGGAAGATCCCACATGCCGCGGAGCGGCTGGGCCCGTGAGCCATGGCCGCTGAGCCTGCGCGTCCGGAGCCTGGGCTCCACAACGGGAGAGGCCACACAGTGAGAGGCCCGCGTACCGCAAAAAAAAAAAAAAAAAATTGTATACATGCTTATCTGATTTAATCTACATTAACATAGTGAGTTTTTGCTTCCACTTTACAATGAAAGGAACTGAGGTACAGAGGAGCTAATAATTATTCAAGATCATGGTAAGAAGGCAAGTAGGGCACTGATTCAAACCACAAGTAAGACAAGTATTCTGGTATGGGAAGGTTTATCACTTGCATTGTGTTAGCAAGGCAGAAGGTAAGGCATTTTGGGGGTTGAGATGTGGGAGGGAGGTTATCCTGAGAAGTTGAGAAAGTTCCTACCTGACGGTTCCTATATGTTGCATGAAGTGGTTGAGCTTCTTTGTTGAGCATGACGGGGTAATGAAATAAAATTCATATTTTAAAGGAAAACAAGAAAAAGTTAAACATAAAATTTTTCTCTGCCCATTTAGGCCTCATACCTCCCCTCTAGTGTGCATTGTGCATCTGCATTGAGCGTTAACCAGACCTCCCCAATGGCAGAAATACCTGCTCAACCATAAAGATAAATTTTTCTTCTTCTGACAGCAGCCATGTAACTCCTTAGAAGATAACATTCCTTTCTCAATCCTGTAAGGGGGCATGATGACCCACCACTCACCTTGTACATGCAGGTATGTATGGTGAACTTTATGCATGATTCCAACATATCATGTCTCTTAAAGATAGTGATTGGTGCAGAGCAGACTGGATTAGATGATCTGGGGAGATACTGGGCTGCACTCAATGGAAGATTTTCCCTTGAATACTTAACTTATGACCTTATTAATGTTACTAGGTATATTACTTGTAGTCTGCTTATTTTACAGGATTATTGCTTCTTGCATTACCAAATGTGTGACTAAGCCTCTGATAAAAAGAATGATGACTAGGCAAATTGAGACCATTGACCAAATATACAGTTCAATAATATCAATGATTATAACAGTGTAACTCTAGATTTGGGAAGAAGCAATAAGTGGGAACCATTTCCTGGATCATAATAGACTAGTAAGACAGACCGTCCAAGGGCTTTTGGCTACTGTTAACAGAGCCTAGTCCTGTAATAGCACATTGAGTGGCTTACTAATGAAATCCTCTCCTGACCTGGGAATAAGCATTCCTAGTGCCATGGGACAAATCACTCACAAAATGCTTGTCAGACCTCGGTTGAAATTAAGACCAAAAAGGAAGGGATTGTAAAATAAAGAATGTTGCCTACCATCCAGTTCTACAAGAATCAAGTCATTAGCCACTGAAGTTGCTGACCTACAATACACCCTAAAAGGAATTCAGAGCAAAGATCAGGATGAAGCACTTTGTGCTCTGAGAAAACTGGCAGAACTGGCCCTCAGATAGATATTTTCCAGAGAAAATCTTGTGAACCCCGTTTCTTGCATCTTCCTATACTTAGAAAACACTAAAACCTTTCACTAATATATCTGTCCCTTGCAAATAGCAGTAACCTTCTACCAATATGTGTGCTCAATTGCATGGACTCCTTCTCTAAAATCACATATATATTGGCTTTCCCCTTTACCTCTTCAGAACAGGCCTCAGAGCTTTCTGAAAGACTGTCTCCCAGGTCATAATTCTCAGGTCAGCTCAGATAAAATTTTCCATTTCTTTCTTAGATGGACTATTGATTAATTTTTTCATCAACAGGGGTAAGGTAGAAAGGATAGGGACATGAAAAGAAGGAAAGGGATTGAAATAGCTGTGGTAAGGAACGAGTGAAGAACAGTAAAATAAACACATGCACAACCCAAATTCCCCTTTACGTCAAGCCTTTTCCCCAAGTTATGGCTCATCTTTCTTTTTTACTTCAAAATTAAGCTTCTGGAAAGAATAGACCATGCTTTCTCATTGCATTCTCTCCCTTCTCATTCTTTCCTCTTTCATTTCTCCTTCAAACTACTACATTTGGCTCTCTTCCTCAATACCTCACCTTCCTTACTGAGTCACCACTGACCTCTTTATCCAATAATGTAATGGACTCATCAGTTTTTACATTACATGCTATTGTCCCTGCATTTGAAACTGTTAATGACTCTGTCCTTCAAAGTCCTCCTCCACTTTTGTTTGCAAGACTATGCTCTTCTCTATTTCTCTTGTGTCTTTAGTCACTGATTCTTATTTCTCTTCAGTTACTTGTTTCTTAAATACTGATAGGTGCCAATGTTCTGCTGAGACCTCTCTCTTCCCTTCCATCTTCTGGACCCCACCCTACCCTTCTTCCCCCCTCCCTTCCTCCTCTCCTCTATTCTATTTCTTCCCACTTAAGTTAATTCCATCAACTACTTCAAAATACCTGCAACACTTACAATGGCTATAATAAAATAAGTGCTTACTATGTGCTAGGCACTGTAATATCCAGGAACTAGACACACAGTCATACATATTTGATCCTCAGCATAACTTTTAGGAAGAGATTTTGATTTCCCATTTTTCATATGAAGAAACTGTGGCACAGAGATTCTCGGTGAATATCCCCTAAGGTTACTCAGTTAATAAGTGACAGTAAAATTTCCAACTTGATTCCATGTCTTTTTTTTTTAATAATCTATTTTTGTTTGTTTGTTTGCTTTTATACACTTATTTATTTATATTTGGCTGTTTTGGGTCTTTTTTGCTGTGCGCGGGCTTTCTCTAGTTGCAGCGAGTGGGGGCTACTTGTTGCGGTGCGCGGGCTTCTCATTGTGGTGACTTCTCTTGTTGCAGAGCACGGGCTCCAGGTGCGCGGGCTTCAGTAGTTGTGACATGCGGGCTCAGTAGCTGTGGCTCGCGGGTTCTAGAGCGCAGGCTCAGTAGTTGTTGCACAGGGGTTAGTTGCTCTGTGGCATGTGGGATCTTCCTGGACCAGGGTACGAACCTGTGTCCCCTGCATTGACAGGCAGATTCCCAACCACTGCGCCACCAGGGAAGTCCTGATTCCATGTCTTCCTAAAGTGAAAGTCTGTGCTTTTTTAAACCACTGTCCCATAGATACACTCAAGGCTCCTAAATGTTTGACTCAAGGTTAGAACATTCTACTTAATCCTAGACCCACCGATTCATTCATTCATTCGCTCACTCATTCTTTCTTTAATTCAAGAAATATTTATTGAGCAATTGTTATGTGTCTGGCAAGCATGTCAGACATTGGGTAAACAGCAATGATAAAAGAGATAGGGCCTTTGCTCATGCAACTAGCACTCTAACAGGATAGATGGTAATTGTGGTATGTTGAATAATGCCTCCCTCCAAAGATGTCTATGCCCTAATCCCTGAAACCTATGACAATGTTATGTTACATGGCAAAGGGACTTTGCAGACGTGATAAGGTTACTGACCTTGACAGGGGGACATTACCTTAGACTATATGGGTAAGAACATCTAATCTCATGAAACTTTAAAAGCCAGAGGATCTTTCCTGGCTTAAGTGAGAGAGATGAGGAGCAGAAGAAAAGACAGGAGAGATGAAGCATGAAAAGGACTTGATCTGCACTTACTGGCTTTAAAGGCAAAGGTGGCATGAGTCAAGGAGTGCAGTGGACTTTAGAAGCTGAGAGTAACAGCCAACAGTCATCAAGAAAATGGGGACCACAGTCCTATAACTGCATGGAACTCAATTCAGCTAACATGAGCCTAGAAGCAGATTCTCCCTTACAGACTCTCCTTAGAGATTTTATAAAGGAACACAGTCCTGTAGACATCTTGATTTCAGCCTTGTGCCACTCTAAGCAGAGACCCAGCCAAGCCCATCTGACTGCTAACCTGTGGAAACTGTGAGATCAAAACATGTATTGCTCTGAGCCACTACGTTTATGGTAATTTATCACATCAGTGACAGAAATTAATATAGTAATAAACATGAAAACTCACAAATAAATACATTATTAACTATTGTGGTAACTGCTTAATGGGAAAGAACAGGACAGTATGAAAGATAATATGTTATCTGCTTAAAGACATTTTGAGGAGGTAGACAAAAGGGTGAACTTGCTTTACATTTTGTTTTTATTCACTGCCACTTGTCTCTATAATGCTAGTATTCACTTTGACAGGTACTTACAGAAGCACTCATTAAGTACTGCAGGGGTGGTAAAGATGAGTTTAGGAGATACCTTTTGTTACAAAACCCATAATCTAGAACACAGGTTGGCAAGCCACGGTTTGTGGGCCAAATCTGGTCTGCCACCTGTTTTTTATGGTCGGTGAGTAAAGAATTTTTACATTTTTATACGATTGAGAATGAAATTAAAAGAAGAATAATACTTGTGGCATGTGAAAATTATATGAAATTCAGATTTCAGTGTCCATAAATAAAGTTTTATCGGAACACAGCCATGCTCCTTCATTTGTGTATTGTCTATGGTTGCTTTCACCTTAAAATAACAGAGTAACTGTGAAAGAGACCAAACGGCCAGTGAAGCCTAAAATATTTAGCCTTCATAGAAAAACTATGCCAACTCCTGATCTAGAATGTAGATAAGTCAAGCATTTAAGTGATCTTGGAGATGAAGTACAAATGGTAAAATACCATCTAGAGAGCGTGTATTTCCTCATGGAGATCAGGAAAGACCACACAAAAGTTTAAAACATTTTAGATGATCTTTAAAGAAAATGGAGTTAGGATTGAGCTGCTCAGAAAGTAGGAAGAGGTTCACTAACAGGCCAGGTGCCAAAAGAAATTTTGCTGAATTTGTTCTTTGTTAGGTATTTTAAGAACTGAATTTACTTATTAAAATGGGAGAAAAGTCCTGTTTTACTTTTCTTGACTCAAAGTCTTCAGGACAAAAAGTTTGATAATAATTTTATGATTTAAATTTTTTATATAAAATGAATTTCTGCTGAAAGTGAATCTCTTGCTGTCTAGAGCTCTTAAGTTGTTCTATATTTCCAGTGTCCTTGTTTTTATCTTGTCTTCTTTTAGTTTTACAAATACCTAATTTAAATTATTAGAATGAATTACTTATCACCTCCATTTTGCTAAACACATTTGACTGTTCCCCTGTCCCCTCCCTTTATTGAAATTATTATGGCCACTTGACTCCACCTCCCCCCAAATATATCTGGCCAGAGGCTGCTTTGCTTAAAGCAACAGTATCCAGCAAGCCTTATGGGCAGCCCAGCTCCTTGCCTTGCAAATGCCCTCTTTAGACTCTAAGCATTTCCTTCTTTGTGTTAGCAAATATCTTTACTAATGTTTTAGCTGTTTATTGATGTAATTGAATCTCAAATTGGTTTTACTGTGCTCTGTAATACTGTGGGGATATTCTGAATACTATAATAGTTATTAATATTAATAACTGGTGCTGTTTCACAGGTCAGTTGCTGAATTAAACTCAGTTATGGGTTCACAAATGTAAAATCATCAAAGGTTGCACAGTGGGAGACTCTGGTTTATTTTCTCTGCCCCTGGTTTAGCAAGTTAACTCATCCTTACATTGTTCCTTGCTAATTGTTAAACAGATGCTTTGCATTTTTTTTAGATCTCAGCTACATCTAAGAAATTGGGTTTCTTGATCAGATTCTCTAAAATTAGACAGGTGTAGAATGATCTAGTAATATATGTCTTAATAATTCAACTTGTCATGGAGACATGCAATTAACATTTTCCTTTGGGACTAAAATGAAAAATTCCAGTTATGTCTAAAGAAATTTAGCCAATACATAATGAGAACAATAATTCAAGTAAATGTGACTGAGTTTCATAGAGAAAAGGAAAATAAAAGCAAAATGTTTAAACAAGGAAATTATTACTGCATTTGATTTTACAGTTTTTATCTCACTTATTAGACCCTCTTTATATTATTCTCAATTAAAGCAGTACAATTATTTTTTATTTGCTAGAAAAAGGAGCATTACATTTCTTTCATGAAGCCACCACCCCAAATTATCCTTTCTTTGTAGAATAAGCATAACTGATACCAAATATTACATTGATTTAAAGGGAATATATAATACCACAATCCTACATTCCACTAATCTAGTGGAAGTATTTTGAACAAAGTTAATCAAAGAACAGGTTTATTTTTATATATTTATATCTATATCAATATCCATTTGGATATTTTTATATCCTTTGTAGCTTATTATCTTATATAAACTTTAAAAATTCCTGTAGTAAGACAAGTCATTTTGTTTTATATAAGCTAGAATGTAAAATATTGAATTATAGCTCATGTAAACAATTTCTTTTCTGTGTTTACTGTTATAACTAAATTGTCTATAGAACATTTACTATATTTCATTGATTCTAAGATGCCCATTTCTTTTTTTCATATTTAACATCTCTGAAATAAGGATGCACCTTATAGTAGGTGACTTATCATAGTTAAATTGCTAGCATTTTTTATT
The DNA here is from genome assembly GCF_963455315.2 of Globicephala melas. Lineage (NCBI taxonomy): Eukaryota > Metazoa > Chordata > Mammalia > Artiodactyla > Delphinidae > Globicephala > Globicephala melas. Next base: position 32,288,108 of record NC_083330.1, read on the forward strand.
TCTAAGTAGTTCAAAATATAATGTAATAATATACCTTTCACAATTAATAGTGACAGATTCAATGACATGCTGAGACCACCTCTCAGAGTGTTGCATAGTTTGGCAGAGACTGCCTGTTGTCCTACAATAATCATTTTCTTTTTTTCAAAATTTTAACTAAACATAGCACAAAAAAACTAAATTTTTCCATACCAACTTAAAGGTTACTGTATTGGTTTGCTAGGGCTACCTTAATAAAATACTACAAACTGAGTGGCTTAAACAACAGAAATATATTGTCTCACAGTTCTAGAGGCTAGCAGTCCAAGATGAAGGTGTCAGCTGAGCCATGCTCCTACTGAAGTTGCCAGGAAAAGATCTGTTCCAGGCCTCTCTCCTAGCATCTGGTACTTCCTCAGCTTATGCAGCTTAATTCCAGTCTTCACATGGTGCCCTTCCTGTGTTCATGCCTGGCTCTGTGCATGGCATTCTTTTTATAAAGACACCAGTCATATTGGACCAGGGGCCCACTCTACTCCAGTATGACCTCATCTTAACTAATTACATCTTCAATGGCTCTAGTTTTAAATGAAGTCATATTCTGAGGTACCGAGGATTAGGACTTGGACATGAATTTTGAAGGACACAATTCAACTCATAGTAGTGACTAACTTCTGGTCAAGGAGATTTAAGAAAATGTGTCAATTTCCAGGAGTCTTCCTTAAGACATGGTTGTCAGGTATTCCTTGCTACTCTTTTTGATTCTTCCTCCATTTTGCTCCCTGGAAGAGAGATATTGCTTTAGTATCTGAGGATAAAAGACACAGCCCAGGTATGTTAGAGCAGTAATGTGATTGGAATCTTGGTTCCTAAAAATTTTGTAGAGAACAGCTGCCAAACCAGCCTTGGATTCTTTTAATCTCAGCCAAACTTAATTTGACTTGATATTTGAGCTTTTCCAGCAGTGGTTAGAATTTTGGCTTTACCACTGGCTAGCTGTGGGCCATTCACATGTGTCTTAAACTTTATATACCTCATTTCCCCATTTGTAAAAGGAAAATAATTGTATCTACCTCCTCAATACTGGTATTAAAAGTTCTAAATGGGAAAGAAATCCAAAAAAGAGGGTATATATATATATATATATATATATATATATATATCTGATTCACTTTACTGTACAGCAGAAACTAACATATTGTAAAGCAACTATACTCCAGTAAAAATTAATTTAAAAATATTTCTACTGTATGCATAGCAATTAGCATAGTACTGACACAAAAGAGGTTGCTGTTGCTGTTGTTATGGAGTTTTTCATCTGAGTGAAAAATTGGAATAAATGTTTAGTACGGGGCTTTCAGTTTCTGTTTTTTATTATTTTATTGAAACAATATTATAAGTATTTGAAAGGAATTAGATGTTATCAACTTGTAATAGTATTCACTCATTCATCTGACCATTCAACAAATATTTATTCAGCACCTGCCCTGTACCAAGCACTGTATTAGGTAATGGACATGGAACAGGGAGCCTCTACAAAATAGTCCCTGTTCCTGCCTGCAGGAGGCCTACACTCAAGTTGAGAATAAAAGCTGCAGAAGAAAAATCATGTGGGTGATGGTGGTGATGTTACTCATGTGTCCTATGATCTCGTCTACCTTGGAATGTGTTAAATTGTGGAAATGTGGAGCTGTGAGAGAAAAACACCATGCTTGACAGAATCAACCTGGGCCATGAATGCGGTAGCATGAGAAAGCATCAGATCTGCTGTCAGTCATAATGGAAGTAGCTTGCCAACACACGTGACATTTAACCTAGTGCATTTAAGTTTATATTTGCTCTAATTATTTTTTGATCATATTGATAACACTTATAACAAAGAAACATCCAGTGAAACACAACATGACATCCATATCAGTAAGCAGATGTTCCAAGATTTTATTTTGGAAAAGAAGGCTTTTTTATTATCACTGACAATAAATACAGTAATTATGATTTTTCTTGAGTGTTTTATTCTGAATTCTTTTCCACCAATGCTGTGCATACATAGTTGTCTATATCATCTTTTTTTTAAAAACTGACTTTTTAAAAAAATTTATTTATTTTATTTATTTATTTTTGGCTGTGTTGGGTCTTCGTTGCTGTGCGTGGGCTTTCACTAGTTGTGGCTAGCGGGGGCTACTCTTCGTTGTGGTGCGCAGACTTCTCATTGTGGTGGTTTCCCTTGTTGCGGAGCATGGGCTCTAGGCACATGGGCTTTGGTAGTTGTGGCACGCAGGTTCAGGAGTTGTGGCTTGCGGGCTCTAGAGTGCAAGTTCAGTAGTTGTGGCGCACGGGCTTAGTTGCTCCACCGCATGTGGGATTTTCCCGGACCAGGGCTCGAACCCGTGTCCCCTGCACTGGAAGGCAGATTCTTAACCACTGCACCACCAGGGAAGCCCTCTATGTCATGTTTGAAGAGAGTTTTTCTCTGTCTCTAACTTTAAAGTTCATTATTTTTGCTATTTGCCTTTTCCTTCCAGTAGAGATTTTTTCTTATGTTCTTGTGTTTTCCCAGCAGTAGTACTGCTTTAAACAGATGGCTCTGTTCATATATTCTGCCTCTGGAATTGGCAGGATTATGTTTGTATCTTAATGGGAGAATTATTGGGAGTAAGGAAGGCTTCAGCTTGATACAGGTAGAACTTGAATTTGAACATTTTGCAATGAGTAATAATGGTTTAGATTGTCACGTATCAGACCCTAACACTTTAAGCAACGTATTTGTCATAAAAGATATATTTTCATAAAGAATTATTCAAATCGTCCATATTAAGTTACTTCCTAGTTAATAAAAATGAAATACGTTTATCTTTTGAATAATGTCATTGTAGAAACAGAAGAGACAGAAAGACATACTCTCCAGTGAAAGCATAGTGGGAGACGGGACACCTGTGGCTTTATTCATACCTAGTGTCTAAAAGTAAATAAAACATAATGCAATAAAGAAACTGCCTTGCTTATGTTTATGTCTTCCTCAGTTTATTCAGTTCATCAACAGGACTGGGTTTTGCTCTTCTCAGTTACATACTTCGAATGTCAGAGCCTAAATATTTATAGAATGAATGTCTGTCCATACCAATAACAATAGTTAAGCTTGTCTTTCTACCAAGATAGAGGAGGTTTAGTTACTATAAAAGTATATATTTATCTATTGTGCCAAAGGATATTTATGATTCATACCTCTTGTAATAAATATACTTTCAAAATTAACTGATCTTTAATGTAGATCATGGGTTAGAACTATTGCATACTGTTTTTATTATTGTTTATTTGAAATTATATGGTCTGTGATCAACAACAGAAAAAAATCTGTAGGCTAATTTTTAGCCCACAGATATGTTCAGATGTGTTTACTTTTTTTTTCAGTATAAGGAATGTCTAAAATATCTTCTGACACTCTATGCCTTGGGGGAAAAAAGTAAAAGAATTTTAGAGTTGTAGTTTGTGTTGGGTACTAAAGCATTTGCCAGATCTGACTTATAATGACAATGTCCTATCGAATTTCAGCACCTCTTGATCGTCACTCAAAACAGAAGCTGTTTCTGAATCTACATGCAGGTTGTGTAACCACTCACGGGTGCACTTGAACCATTGAAGTGTTCCTTGCTATTGGCCATTGGGATGACTGCATTAATGTGGTATGCAGACTAATTCGTTTCAAACATTTATCATCGTCACGACTGGAAAGAATTTCATGCTTTAATCACATGCTTTACTTCATACAAATTAAAGTTTTCTCTTCATAGTTCAAAAGAAAATTGCATAGGTTTGATGTTCTCCCAGATTGACTATAAACTGCTGATAGAGATGGAATTTGGAGAGAAGGAAATAGCCAGCATCCTCCTATAGCATCGTTCCTTTCTTGAACATTGTCACGTATAGCCCACAAGGCATTTAACAAAGTCTCTAATTGTAGTCTGTGATCAACAATATGTTGGAAGATGGAGTGTTTGTGGGGCTCTCCATCTCATCTTAGGGGCCAGAGAGTCCAAGGGCAGAAGAGGGACAGCAAGGTGGATTCAGAGTAACCTGGGTTCAGGGTCAACTTATAATTTTACTAGAATTGCAAACTTGAGAAATTTATCTACCCTCTCTAAGCCAAAGATTCTTTGCACGGCAATGATGATAGAGACAAGAGACAACAGAGCCTTTTTGTTTGTTTGTTTAATGTGGAAATAGCAAGACACTGTAGAGTGTGGTCTTTAAGAAATGATAATTATTTGATGTCAAAGGGGTGCTAGCTAAAGCTACAATGGCAATCATACTGCAGTATACAAATGTATCAAATCAACATGTCATGCACCTTGACATTACACAGTGTTATATGTCAAATATATTTCAATTTAAAAAATGTTTTTAACAAGAATGTGAGTTCTGGAGGCAGACTAGCCTGGGTTTGAATCCTGGTTCCCTTAACCAGTGTGGGAAAATTACTTAACCTCTCTAGGCTTCACTTTATCCCTTTTAAAATTTATTTTAATGATAATACTTTCTTCTTAGTGTGTTATTATAAGAAATAGATGAGATCATTCAGGTAGAATATTTAGAATGCCACGTGGAACAGAGTAAATCCTCAATAAAATTGATGTTTTAGTTATAATTACCATATTCTCTATATGGCAAAGTTGAGAGTTCACTTTAGAAGGAAGGCAAGGGCTAGATCCTTAAGGAATTATTTTCTTGTTATATGAGGAAGTAGCCTGAAAATTGGCATTTCAGCAAGATCATACTAGCTGTTTGGAGAAGGCGTTGTGTGGAAGAGGGCTTAACTCACTGGCAAAGTTCAACGTCCTCAACTAAGAATGGAGAAGTAGAAATGTAAATAAGAAAAACATGGATGGATTTCATGTTATTTTTTGGGTACGACTGACAGCACTTGGTGACTAAATATGTAGGCAGTGAAAGAAGTTGATAACATTTTTGTGCCTTGAGCAACAAAGCCATATCATGATGGTCATTTATATCATCAAGATAGATGATGGTCCCATTAATAAAGATGAGAAAAGCAGGAGAAGAATAAGGTTTGGAAGGGTAAAGATGATGAAAGTAGTTTTAGAAAATTTAGTACCTATTCTCCAAACCAATACTACATGATAGTGGAAGAAGCAGTAAAAGTTGTTTGAGGAACAGTTACACAGATTTCTCTGGGAATTAGTGAAGATGTTCGGAGAACCAGACAGAACCTGATTTCCTGCCAACCACAAAATGATTGCTCCTTTACATAACTTAAGATGTACTTGGAAAATCAGGCAGGGAAGAAAATACAAATCTTAATTTCTGCTTCATTATGAATTAATTAAATAACATTCTCTAAAGTACATGGACTACTTGAGTTGAGTAATTATTGAAATAAGTGATTAATTTGGAGAATAAAGTCTGTCTAAAGGGCAAAATACTGGGTAGAATATTACACTAAAAAGCAAGAGGGTATAAGGTATTTATAAGAAAGAAGGGAGGAAGGATAGAGAAATGCAAGTGGCAACAAGACATTTTGCCTCTTTTGCACAGTTACTTAGGGTTGACTGTTAATTCTTCTAAAGGAAGTGGTATAGGTCTTTCATTCATTCTATACACACATATTAGGTAACCACTATGTTCTGAGCTTTGTTAGGAGTTTAAGATATAGGGATGAACAAGAGAGTTAAAGGATCTGCCTCAAAGAGTCGACATGCTCCTTTGAGGAGAAAGATTAAATGAACAAGTTATAAAATGATTATAATATGTTCAGATTGTAATTGGTAAAATAAAGGAAATTAACAATGAGGCATGATAGAAAGGAATGGAGGGTTCTTACTTTGGATACTCAAGGAAAACCTCATCTAAGGAGATATGAAATTGTTTTCTTGTATCCCACAGTGATTGTTAGAAGAGACATTGATTTTATGGACAGAGATTTTAAACAAAGGAAACTTTTTTGGCAGAATGAAAGTTACTAATATATGCTTTAAAAATCAATAAAATGAGAGATATTAGGATATACTTAGGTATTTTGGAGAATAATCAAGCATAAAGGAAGAAATTGATGATGCAGGACAAAACGAGCTAGTTTCAAAAGTGGAATCTTGAGTGGTGAAATGGGATGGGACCCTGAGCACAAAGAGAGCAATAGCCTTTGGTAGGAAATGGACATTTCTTCCCTTTCAGAGAAGGGGAGCTGAGTATACTGGTACAGCTGCAGATAAGTTAATAGCTTTGTTGGTAGGCAAAAGAAGGACCTTCCTCCTGGGTTGAGTATTTTTTTTTTCCCCATTTCTTATTTTATTCCAAACCAAGTAGGGAGAGAAACATTTAAATTGTTCACAGTGATGGACATCCTGCTGACTTCCAAACTTTTAAATACACTTAATTAAAGCTTTTCCCATGAGTAAAAAAATCATTTTAATGTAAATGCTGACATACTGAGTAGAGTTTATATTTTGATTTCAACGTTTGAAGAAAAATGTCTCATATAAACTATTAGTTCTATAAGAAGGATTATGCCCAACACTGAGCAATTTCATGAATCATTGGTCTCTGCTATTGCACATAAGGACAATTTTTAGATTATATCTAAAGCACTGCTATATAGCATTCTAGTCATGTTCGTCATGCCTACAGGGAAACTTTACGTATTCTTTACAAATAAAATATCAGTATATAAAAAGAAAATATTAGAAAATCACTTTAAGAACACAAAATGTAAAATAAGCAAAAGTTTTCTGTACTGAGGAAACAGTTCTCCAAAATGTCAATCTCATCTTTACCTAAGTACAAAATTTTGTTATAGTGGAAAAGTAAACTCGAATTTCAGTGTAATTCTTCATTTGATTAACATGGTAAATATTCTGAGAGGGCTGCATCTCATATGTCATTTGAATGAATTATGATTAGTCTAGGAATCATAATAATTCAGTATACTGATAAATTCTTAAGTTCTGTTTCTTAAATACTTAAATAGAGAATATAAATTTCTTTTGGTTCTCACTTTTCCTAGGACTCAGGTAACTTGAAATCTACATCTTCAGCTCCCTCTGACATCACTTTTCTCTACTAATTTTTCTCTAACTAATTTTTGTTAACTCTATTGTATATAACAGTTTGCATGCCAAATTTTAAACAAATTATCACTATATAAAAATTGTGGAAATTCAATTCAAATTTTCCAACTTCCATTCTCTAGTTCAATTGTCAGCCTGAGAAAGTAGGCTTCTCCATTCATTTATCATTAATTAACTCAGTCATTCAACAAATATTCTTTGGCACCTAATATGATAGTGTAGACCTACAGAAGAAAATAAGACAGCAGAGGTCCCTGGCCTAATGAACCTATTGTTTATTGGAGAAAATAGATATTTAACTAATAATTTCAAGTGTGATAAGTGCTAATAAATGGGGAAACACAGGCCTTGTGGAAGTACAAGCCTAGTCTGTGTTTCATAGAACAGAATAAAGATGGAAACAATCAGATGATAGAAACAGAAGCATCATCAAACCAATCTTTAACCTTGATTTTCAAACATTATTTTTTACATTTTTGGCTGAGAAATACACTTGTATAATTTTGAAGAATGATGTTTCCTGATGCTTGGTCTGAGTACATTAATAAGTTCACAGAGCAGAAATCATTCTGATTTATTCATAACTACAGCATATTTAGTTCAGTCTGATAATGAAACTTTATCTACAGTTGTCCAAACATCTTGAATTTAGAAATAGCCTTAGGTCTCCAAAGAAATCATTTGTAATTTTTATGTAGTAAATGTGATGACAATTTGAGAACTAGCTTCTAAATGAATGTCAGATACAGATACACTGAATGTATCAGTGTTTCTAATTTGTACTGTTCTTTTTCATTTGGCAGATAAACATTTTCAATGGTAATGATGGAATCAGTGCAGACAACGCCTTTATTTTTTTTTTTATTTTATTTTATTTATTTATTTTTTTTGCAGTATGCGGGCCTCTCACTGTTACGGCCTCTCCCGTCGCGGAGCACAGGCTCCAGACGCGCAGGCTCAGCGGCCATGGCTTACGGGCCCAGCTGCTCCGCGGCATGTGGGATCCTCACGGACCGGGACACGAACCCGTGTCCCCTGCATAGGCAGGCTGACTCTCAACCACTGCGCCACCAGGGAAGCCCCAGCTTCTCTCTTTTTAACTCTCCTCTTGCCAGAGACTTCAGATTCCGGCATACTACAATTCAGAAAAAAAAAAAAAAAAAAAAAAAAAAAGCACACGAATTTACCCTAATAAGACGAATTATCCTCTATATAGCACATGTTAATATATGCCTAAACTGCCCCTGAAAAATATAAAAGGAACTGGTAAAAATGATTACCTTTAGGAGGGGGAAATGGGTGGCTTCAGGAAAACTGTATAAAATAATTACTTTTCATTCACAACTGTTATGCGGTACGCGGGCCTTTCACTGTTGTTGCCTCTCCCGTTGCAGATCACAGGCTCCGGACGCGCAGGCTCAGCGGCCATGGCTCACAGGCCCAGCCGCTCCGCAGCATGTTGGATCTTCCCGGACCGGAGCACGAGCCCGTGTCCCCTGCATCCGAAGGCGGACTCTCAACCACTGTGCCACCAGGGAAGCCCACCACTGTTACTTTTGAATTTTGCACCAAAAGCATGAATTATCTAGACATATGGTGAAATTAAATGATGGCAATAAAATACATTCTCTCTCCAGAAACTTCAGTCTTGTTAAATGTCTCTTTGAGATGTTTAGAAGCTCACCAGTTCCACATATTCCACATAAATAGGGTGATGCTAGGCCCTGCCTAGTCCAGCATGCCAGAACCTAAACTTCCCTGGGAGTCAGAAACAGCATCTATGCCTTATTTCTTTGTTACCAGGAAATGAGTTCAGAAGAGGAGGCCTAAACATACCTAAATATAATAAGTGACTAAAGAAAAAATATCACTTAATCAATTTAACTGGGAAAAATGGGGGTGTAGGTAGAGAAAATTATGTGTGCACTGAAACCATTTAAAAGGCTAGAATAGTAATTATTTAGATGATTATCCAAAGCATGCATAATGTTTTATAGATTAGATAACTTATGTAGAAATAAGGCTGAAATTCTCAGAAGTGTGTGTTTTCTTAGGAGTTTTTCAGAAGATGAGCAAACCAAAATTCACTATAAATTTTCTAAATAACATGTATATTGGTACTACATGAAGGAAATAAATATTTCTAAATAGTGTTGTTGTTGTTTTTTTTAAATAGAAGGCTAGAATAGCTTCCTGAACATACAATTTGTAAAACATTCATGAATTTTTCAGGGGGTGGGCCAGATTTATTTTTCACAGGAAACACACAGCTCTGTTAATGGACTTTCATCTTCAAAAGTTCTGTTTTGGGTCAGGAATTAATGCAAAACTTACCGTCCTTTCATTTCACTTATGCTAAGTTAAAAGCTAACTAAAAAATACTGGAAAAAATGTGACAGCTGATAATTAACCTTAACCTTATATTATCAGGAAAAAATATCATGACTTGAGGTTCATCTATTTTATCTTGCTACATGGTAGCACTGAATTTGAAATGCCAATATTAGCATTGCCCAAATATGCTCTTGAAATGGTCTCTAAACAAGTAAACCTGTGTCTATAGCTTCATAATCTTTAACACTTTAAATTTTGTACCATATAAGAGTAGACACTAAATGCTCACTTCAGCAACATATCTACTAGAGTTGGTATGATGCTGAGATTACCATGGCTATTGCAGAAGGATGACATGAAAATTTCAATACTTTTATTAAAAACTTAAGAGAATTTTTTCCTATCAGACTTGTGCTACAAGAACTACTAAAGTGAGCCCTTCAGACAAAAATAAAAGCATAAGTCAGTAACTTAAATCCATATGAAGAAATAAAGAACATCAAGAAAGGTAACTGCAGAGGTAAATATAAAAAATAATATAAATGTATTTTATTCTAACTTTTTTCTATCTGATTTAAAAGGCACCAACATAAAGTAATAATTATAACTGTTTATAGACATATAAGGTATAAAGATGTAATTTTTATATCAGTAACAGCACAAAGGAGGGCAATGTAAAGGAGGAGAAAAGTTTTTTATACTATTGAAATTAAGTTGGTATTAATTAATCAAGCATAGATGCTTATACTTAAGATGCTATTTGTAATCCTTAGAGCAAGCATTAAGAATATAATTCAAAAATATAGTAAAAGATAAGGGGATTGAAATTTTACACTAAAAAATATCTCTTTAACAACAGCAACAACAAATGAGTCAGTAATAGAGGAAGAGGAATTAGGGAAAAAAATGTGACTCTTGGAAAATAAATCTCAAATGTTGGACATAAATCCTACATGAATTACATTTAATATAAAAATTACAAAATTAAATATTAATTACATTTAATATAAAAATGTTAAACATTCCATCTAAACACAGAAATTTCAGACTGGATAAAAAAATGAAAAACATGATCCAAACATATGCTGCCTACAAGTGACCCACTTTAGAGTCAAGAAAATATATAGGTGAAGTGTAAAAGGGTTGGAATAGATATACCATAACAGTAACAAAAAAACAAAACAACAACAACAAAGCTGGACTGGCTAAGAAAATATCAGAAAAAAATATATTTTAAGATGAAAATTTTTACTAGAGACAAAGACATTTTAAAATGATAAAATGATTATTCCATCTAGAATGCATAATAATTATAAACTTATATGCACCTAACAACAGAACTTCAAAATATAATGAAGCAAAATCGACACAACGGAAAAGAGAAACAGATAGTTCTACAATAATAGTTGGATACTTGAATACCCTTCTTTCAATAGCAGAACAGACAGAAAATCAACAAGAAAATAAAAACCTAGAACAACACTATCAATCAAGTAGACGTAACAGCCATCTATAAAACATTCCACCCAACAGCATCACAATATACATTCTTTTCAAATGCACATGGATATACTATATGCTAGGCCATAAAACAAATTTCAGTACATTTTAAAGGATATAAACAATACAAAGAGTGCTCTCAGATGACAACAGAATGCAATAAGAAATCGTTAACAGAAAGAAATTTGTTGAAAATCACAAATGGAAATTAAAGAATATATTCCTAAATAATTCATGGGTCAAGTAAGAACTCATAAGGGGAATTAGAAATAATTTGAGATGAATTAAAATGAAAGTATAACATATTAATACTTGATTGGTCCCACATACTCTTCTGAAAAGCAGAGGGGTTAGACAAAGAGATCTAAATTAATTAAAAAATCATTTATTATTCTGGGAATAAAAAGAACTGGGCTTAGTCTCAGTTTTGCCTTTATCTTTGTGTCTGTTGATTATCTTGGAATAGTCATTACATAGTCAAAATACAGTTGCCAGCTCAGGAATCAAATACTGTCATCTCTAGGGCTACCATAACAAGATACCACAAACTTGTTAGCTTAAAAGAACAGAAATTTATTTTATCACAGCTCTAGAGGCCAGAAGTTCAAACTCAAAGTGTTGAGAGGGCCATGTTCTTTCTGACGCCTCAAGGGGAGGATCCTTCTTTGTCTTAACCAGATTCTGGTGGTGGCCATCAATCACTGGTGTTGGCAGTTTTTTGATTTGCAGCTGCATCACTCTGGTCTCTTTCACTGTTGTCACATGGAATTGTCTCTGTGTGTTTCTGTCTCTGGAAACAATTTGAATAGAAATTTCTATTTTAAAAAAACAAACTGTTGATTATTATGCTCTATTTAGATAGTTCCTCTAACCCACACCCACCTCCATTTCCCCATATGTATTTGAGAAGGAAAGAGGAACTCCTCTGAGCTATCATATTGGAAAGAATCAATAATACAATGTTTTACTAGAGATGCCTCTTATCTAAAATATTTGAATTAAATATAAAATCTGGGGAAATTATCGCCCAGTTTCCCTCTTCTAGAGGCATGTTCTAAATGATAGGCAGCAGAATATTTTATACCCATGAGGTTTGCTGACATTATTGATTTGGTCCAGGATCTGTATTTTCTCTCTAAAGAAAACAGTATTCTCTCTTTACTTTCTTTAATATATAATGTTGGTGTCTTAAGTTTATTGTCAGAGAGGATGCTTTTAGTTCAAATGATTTGGCTGTATTTCACCAGTATTATTACAAGATAGTCAAACAATGGCTAGGCTCCAGGATAGACCTCGGTCCCTTTGTTCCACTGGGATACTGATCTGAAAGCCACTGTTTTCTTATATTCCAAAGACCAAATAAATAAAACAAATAAATAAACAAAAAAAAAAACAAGTCAATGTAACTATTTTAAAACCAACTCTCTTTTCTTCCTCATCCATGTTAATTCTCTTCTACCTAAAATTGCTTCCTGGAAGTGATTTTTATGTTTCTTAGACCTTCTTTATGTATATATCCACACTAATGCATATAAAACTGCCTTGTAGATCTTATACTTTTTCCATTTGAATAACTATTTTCACATGTCATATAGAGTTTATCCATTGTCCTAGGTATGCATTTTTCCTGTGTGTTTGAGCATCATAGGAAGATAAATTCTACTCTTGAAAATGTTAACTGGTCACTGAGACACAGAAAGCTATTATTCTTACCAGTTTTAATAGTGAGTAGATTCTGTAGGGGTGGAATTTTAAGATGTAAGTATACTGTTTTTCTACACTCAAATTCCGTTCCCCTTATCATAGAAATCGACCAGTGAAGTGTGCTGCTGACTTTTCAGAATCCATGTACATATAATCCATTAGGGTATTAGATATAACATTGGTCAGAAAAGCATACTGTGAAATGTTGCTTTTATTTAAACTCCCACTATTTTCACTACATGGTTTCAAGATTTTACTTCATTATTGTCCTCTGGTGGTGGGCTCTGTGAACTGCATATTTACGGGTCTGGAGCACATATCTTCCCGGAGGTATACAACTCCTCAGGTACCAGCTAAAGAGTAGATGATAAGAAGCATTCAGATTTATTAAAACTCATTAAGAATATCAGTAGCCTGACTGTTGTTTCTAAAAATATAAAATATTTATCCTTCTGTTGTCAAACAATCATATTTCATGAAAAGAAGTATAAATCCTTTTTTGCTTGCAATAGAAGAACAATAATCAAAGATATTCTTCATTTGGACCAAATACCTTCTCTGAAAATATAAGTTAAAATAGGAGTTGAAATTTCCAAAATATTCTTTAGGAAATAAAACTCCACATATAATTTCAAATTATAATTTAATCTTACCTTAAATTTAAATATCTATATTGAATTTAATTTAAGGAAGGAAGGAAGGAAGGAAGAAAGAAAGAAGAAAAGAAGGAAAGAAGGAAAGGAAGAAAGAAAGGAGGGAGGGAGGGAAGGAGGGACGGGAGGGATGGTGGGAGGAAGGAAGGAAGGAGGGAAGGAAGGAAAAAAGAAATAAAGAAAGAAGATAAAGTAAAATAAATATAATAAAGTTATTAAATTAAAAAATAATTATTAAGAAAAAAATTAAGAAAAAAACGGACGGATAGAACGTTAGGACAAATGGTGGAAGCAAAGCTATGCAGACAAAATCTCATACAGAAGCATACACATACACACTCACAAAAAGAGGAAAAGGGGAAAAAATCATAAATCTTGCTCTCAAAGTCCACCTCCTCAATTTGGGATGATTCTTTGTCTAAATGAGGGAAGGCAGGGAGGGAGGGAGGGAGGGAGGGAGGAAGGAAGGAAGGAAGGAAGGAAGGAAAGAAAGAAAGAAAGAAAGAAGATAAGGTAAAATAAAATAAAGTTATTAAAATAAAAAATAATTATTAAGAAAAAAAAAACGGACAGATAGAACCCTAGGACAAATGGTGGAAGCAAAGCTATGCAGGCAAAATCTCACAAAAAATCATACACATACACACTCACAAAAAGAGGTAAAGGGGAAAAAAATCATAAATCTTGCTCTCAAAGTCCACCTCCTCAATTTGGGATGATTCGCTGTCTATTCATGTATTCCACAGATGCAGGGTACATCAAGTTGATTGTGGAGCTTTAATCCGCTGCTTCTGAGGCTGCTGGGAGAGATTTCCCTTTTTCTTCTTTGTTCTCACAGCTCCCAGGGGCTCAGCTTTGGATTTGGCCCCGCCTCTGCGTGTAGGTCGCTGGAGGGCGTCTGTTTTTCACTCAAACAAGATGGGGTTAAAGGAGCCGCTGATTCGGGGGCTCTGGCTCACTCAGGCCGTGGCGGGGGAGGGGCACGGAGTGCGGGTCAAGCCTGCGGCGGCAAAGGCCGGCGTGACTTTGCACCAGCCTGAGGCTCACCGTGCGTTCTCCCGGGGAAGTTGTCCCTGGATCCCGGGAACCTGGCAGTGGTGGGCTGCACAGGCCCCCCGGAAGTGGGGTGTGGATAGTGACCTGTGCTCGCACACAGGCTTCTTGGTTGAGGCAGCAGCAGCCTTAGCGTCTCATGCGCGTCTCTGGGGTCCGCGCTTTCAGCCGCGCCTCGCGCCCGTCTCTGGAGCTCCTTTAAGCAGCGCTCTTAATTCCCTCTCCTCGCGCAGCAGGAAACAAAGAGGGAAGAAAAAGTCTCTAGCCTCTTCGGCAGCTCCAGACCTTTTCCCGGTCTCCCTCCCGGCTAGCCGTGGTGCACTAACCCCTTCAGGAGGTGTTCACGCCGCCAGCCCCAGTCCTTTCCCTGTGCTCTGACCGAACCCCGAGCCTCAGCTCGCAGCCCCGCCCGCCCCGGCGGGTGAGCAGACAAGCCTCTCGTGCTGGTGAGTTCCGGTCGGCACCGATCCTCTTTGCGGGAATCTCCCCGCTTTGCCCTCCGCACCCCTGTGGCTCCGCTCTCCTCCGCGGCTCCGAAGCTTCCCCCTCCGCCACCCACAGTCTCCGCCCGCGAAGGGTCTTCCTAGTGTGGAAACCTTTCCTCCTTCACAGCTCCCTCCCACTGGTGCAGGTCCCCTCCCTATTCTTTTGTCTGTTTTTTCTTTTTTTCTTTTGCCCTACCCAGGTATGTGGGGAGTTTCTTGCCTTTTGGGAGGTCTGAGGTCTTCTGCCAGCGTTGAGTAGGTGTTCTGTAGGAGTTGTTCCACGTGTAGATGTCTTCTGGTGTATCTGTGGGGAGGAATGTGATCTCCGCGTGTTACCCTTCCGCCATCTTCCCCTCCCAGGTATCCGTTTTTTCTAGACTTTTCTTTCTTCAGCTCACAAAGGGGCCCTTGAGGATTAAGCAGAGGAACGTCAGGGTTTCTTCCAGGCCAGCTTCAGCCCTGGGATGTTCAGGGCAGACTCTCATTACAAACCTCAGTTTCTGAGGCTTCTGGCTTATGGCCATTTAGTATAGAAGGAGGCTCCTGGCTGGGGAAGGCTCAGACAAAAAGATGCAGGTTCTAATCTGTGGCAGTGGGCAGTGGTGGTGGGGAGTGGCGGTCAGTGCAGGAAGAGGCATTCGCTGCCTTAGGCATTTAAACCATTGCCTTCTCTTCAGGATGGATCACCTGCAAGATTCTGTGGGGTCCGCCTCCTGGCACCATGCTACAATCGCCGGATTTTGGGTCCGCAGCAACCCAGGTCTTCGTCCGACATTTCCGGACAGTGCTTTCTCTTCGGAGCACGTCTGGGGACTGGCTTCTCTGCTTCCACCTTAGCTGGCGTGGCCAAAGGAACATCCCCGTAGGCCCGGAAGCCACCAACCAGGCAGTATGTCTCCCCATGCCGGCCTAACTGCGTTTCTCCACACCCGCGGTAGACGACATGGTAGTGACCAGGTGTAGGACGAGAAACGGGAGCCACTGCTGCTGCTAAGAAAATCAGAACTGATCAGTCACTTCTGCTGTGCACAGTCTCCTGCCAGAATTTCCCTCTCTCAGGTCTCTCCCAGTTTCTGGCTGAAGACCTTTAATCTACTTGACGTCCAAAACACAGCCTTGGCCCATCACCTCTATGAGTCCCTAGAGAAGGGACACTGGCTGCGAAAGCAATCCCTAGAGCCTAAGGCTGCAGCACATGAGGAAGTCTCTTCACCGTTTCCAGAGAAAACAGTAGAAACCGAAAGTAATTGCAATCATGATCCACTCCATCTCTCCCTTCCACAACAGAGAAAACATTTCTTGCAGTCTGTCACTTCTGAGGCTTTCATGGAAATGTCTTTCAAGTTTTGGAAAAATATAATCTAATAAAATTGGTTAAGAACACCGCCCACCTTGGCAACTCCTCTTGGGCCCAATTTATACTGCCTGTTTCAAACACACTGAACTCTAGCCTTCTGATGCTTTTTTTTTTTTTTTGTGGTACGCGGGCCTCTCACTGTTTTGGCCTCTCCCGTTGCGGAGCACAGGCTCCGGACGCACAGGCTTAGCGGCCATGTCTCACGGGCCTAGCCGCTCCACGGCATGTGGGATCTTCCCGGACCAGGGCACGAACCCGTGTCCCCTGCATCGGCAGGCGGACTCTCAACCACTGCGCCACCAGGGAAGCCCCGTCTGATACTTTTATGTTGATTAGAACAAGGCCAAATACTGAGGCAGACTGATCAGGAGACTCAGAACCAGGTTCTGGGTACCAAGTCTAGGCTCACATCAACACAGGCTCCGGGACACCATCTTCTCAGCCCTCTAGTCTCATTAGCACTTCATCACCCCCGCTTTATTCTTCCGGTCTTCCCATCAATACGGCACCACCCTCTCCCCTAGTACTCAGCAAGTCAGTAAGGGATGTGTCTGAGGGGACCGATAGAGACGCCTACATGATAGCACAGTGGTGCCTGGGTTTGAAGGTGAGGTTCAAGAGTGGCCCTCTTCCTCAAACTGCTCCATTTACCATTCGCCAACAAAAATGCACTTGTCATTTGCTAAGAGGCCAATCAGGAAAGGGTCTGAATGGAATCATCCTGTAGCCCAAAGGGGAAGGCTATATTTATAAAGCTCATAACCGTCCTGCACACTAATCCAGGAATGACCTTTCACTTGTCTTCAGCAGTGAGCACTGTGGGTCACTGAAGGTGTCCCAGGTCAATGGTATTACTTAGAGCTGGGAAAGTGCTCAGGTGTGTGTGGTGGGCAAGCCCCACAGGAACATGTGGCAGCCAGGGGAGGTTGTGTGTACACCATGCCTCTTGTACAGATGCCCGGTCTCGGTGTACCTGCTGCACTGCCCTCCCAGGGAACAGAGGACAGGTTAGAGTAAATAGAGAAGATCTGGTCAAACATTTTCTCTCAAACAACCAAGGAGATTGGTATCTCGTGGAGAACTTTCTCCAGGGAAAGAAGTTTCCTCCAGGGTAGGGAAGTTTCCCTGAGGGTAGCACATTTGCATAGTTACCCTGCTATGGAAACTCTGAGAAGACCTGTGAGGTCATCACTACCCAGTGAGGTCATATAAGGAACCTGTGATTTGCGGGGCAGTCTTCAGGAGGAGGGGCAGTTTTGTGGAGGAGAGCAGGGTGGAGGAGGAGGTACTCTGCCTGGCCCCTCACACATGGGCTTTCCCACACATGCCCTAGTCTAGTAGATACTCCACGTGGGGCGTGCCGGTGGGCTGGCACAGCCCCAGGGGCCCCAGGAGGGAAAGAGAGACAAACATTCTGAGATTGGCTTGAGAGGCAAGATTAACGTAAAAGACAGCTAGGTTGTATAGCACTGACCGTAAGAGGCAGAGATTTGTGTGGACTGGGGAATCAGGGAAGGCTCCTTGCCAGTGGGCCTGAAGGACAAGTGAGATTTGGACCCATGGGGAAGAGAGGGAAGACATTCTGGTTTGGAAGAATAAAAGCAAAGACACACTCTCCTCAAACCTGTCCTGCCCCAAATATAAATTCATAGCACCTTCATATTTTTACAGCTGAGAACTTAAAAAACCAAGAGGTTAAGGGGCCTACCCAGTGTTACACAGGTAGTGGAGAGGTGTTCCGCTCAATGGTTAGGTTCATGTTCGGGCTCCAGATTTATAGCTGATAGGGATGTGAGGACAAGCTCATGCCATTTCAAACATTTCCAAGTGATACCGAGAGAGATGTTAAAGGTGCAAAATGAGGGTGCTGAATGACTTCACAAAGTGGGAATGGTGGGCCCATTTTAACATGAAATTGAAAACAAATTCATGACAAAAGGACATAATACAAAATGACAACATCATCATTACACTCCCCTCTCCCCTGGAAGTAAAATTCATTAGAATCCGCTCTCTCTCTGCCATGAAAGGATGAGATAAAGGCTCAGCAGCAGCCCCAGTGAAAAACATGGTCAACAGGGTGAAGAGGTGTTACTAAGACGATTTGGTGCTACTCAGGGGAGCAAAGAGAGAACTCTGCCCTTAGCCTGATCAGGCTACGGGAAGGAACCACATCTGGGGCAGCCTTGGATAGTGTGGCAATGTGAGAGAAACTTCTTTAGGAGGGGACTCCCTGCTGCCGACCTTGAGAAAGAAAATATGGGACATTCGTTTACTGTGGCTCTTGCAGAGGCGATGTGCCCAGAGGTTGGGCCACACTGCTTGAGAATCAAAGCACCTTGTATTCCTGTGCTGCTTGAAAGCTCCAATCGCCGGATTTTGGGTCTGGGGCAACACAGGTCTTCGTCCGACCATTCCGGTGAGTGCTTTCTCTTCAGAGCACGTCTGGGCACTGGCTTCTCTGCTTCCACCTTAGCTGGCGTGGCCAAAGGAACATCCCCGTAGAGCCGGTAGCCACCAACCAGGCAGTATGTCTCCCCATGCCAGCCCAACTGCGTTTCTCCACACCCACGGTACAGGACATGGTAGTGACCAGGTGTAGGACGAGAAACGGGAGCCACTGCTGCTGCAAAGAAAATCAGAACTGATCAGTCACTTCTGCTGTGCACAGTCTCCTGCCAGAATTTCCCTCTCTCATGTCTCTCCCAGTTTCTGGCTGAAGACCTTTTAATCTACTTGACGTCCAAAACACAGCCTTGGCCCATCATCTCTATGATTCCCTAGAGAAGGGACACTGGGTGAGAAAGCAATCCCGAGAGCCTAGGGCTGCAGCACATGAGGAAGTCTCTTCACCGGTTCCAGGGAAAACAGTAGAACCCGAAAGTAACTGCAATCATGATCCTCTCCATCTCTCCCTTCCACAACAGAGAAAACATTTCTTGCAGTCTGTCACTTCTGAGGCTTTCATGGAAATGTCTTTCAAGATTTGGAAAAAAATAATCTAATATAAATTGGTTAAGAACCCCGCCCACCTTGGCAACCCCTCTTGGGCCCCATTTATACTGCCTGTTTCAACCACACTGAACTCTAGCTGTCTAATTCTTTTATGTAGATTAGAACAAGGCCAAATACTGAGGCAGAGTGATCAGGAGACTCAGAACCGGGTTCTGGGTCCCAAGTCTAGGCTCATATCAACCCAGCCTCCAATGACACCATCTCCTCAGCCCTCCAGGCTCATTAGCGCTTCATCACCCCCTCTTCGTTCTTCCGGTCTTCCCATCAATATGGCAACACCCTCTCCCTTAGTACTCAGCAACTCTGTAAGGGATGTGTCTGAGGGGACCGATATAGACGTCTACATGACAGCACAGTGGTGCCTGGGTTTGAAGGTGTGTTTCAAGAGTGACCTTTCACTTGTTCTCAGCAGTGAGAACTGTGCGTCCCTGAAGGCGTCGCAGGTCACTGGTATTACTTACATCTGGGAAAGTGCTCAGCTGTTCGTAGTTGGCAACCCCCACAGGAACATGTGCCAGCCAGGTGAGGTTGTGTGTATATCATACCTCCTGTAGAGTTGCCCGGTCTGGGTGTACCTGCTGCACTGCCCACCCAGGAAACAGAGCACAGGTTAGAGTACATATACAGTATCCGGTCACACATTGTCACACAGACATCCAAAGAGATTGGTATCTGGTGGAGAACTGGTAGGGAAGTTTCTCTGAGTGCAGCCCGTTTTTACAGTTATGCTACCATGGAAACGCTGAGAACTCCTGTGAGGGCATCACTACCCAGTGAGGTCATATATGGAATCTTTGACTTGAGGGGCAGGCTTGAGGAGGAGGGGCAGTTTTGTGGAGGAGAACAGGGTAGAGGCAGAGGTACTCTGCCTCGCCCCTCACCCCTGGGCCTCCTCACCCATGCCCTAGTGTAGTAGACACCCCAGATGGGGCATGCCGGTGGGCTGGCACAGCACCAGGGGCCACAGGAGGGCAAGAGAGACCCATATTCTGAGTTTGGCTTGAGAGGCAAGATTAACGTAAGAGATAGCTAGGTTGTATGCCACTGACCCTAAGAGGCAGAGATTTGTGTGGACTGGGGAGTCAGGGAAGGCTCCTTGGCAGTGGGCCTGAAGGACAAGTGAGATTTGGACACATGGGGAAGAGAGGGAAGAGATTCCAGTTTAAAAGAATAAAAGAAAAGACACACTCTTCTCGACCTTATCCTGCCCCAAATATAAATTCATAGCACCCTAACATTTTTACAACTGTGGACTTACAAAATCCAAGAAGTTAAGGGGCCTACCCAGTGTTACACAGGTAGTGGAGAGGTGTTCTGCTCAATGGTTAGGTTCATGTCAGGGCTCCGGATTTACAGCTGATAGGAATGTGAGAACAACCTCATGCCATTTCAAACATTTCCAAGTGATACTGAGAGAGATGTTAAAGGTGCAGAATGAGGGTACTGAATGACCTCACAAAGTGGGAATGGTGGGCTCATTTTAACACGAAATTGAAAAATTCATGACAAAAGGACATAATACAAAATGACAACATAATCATTACACTCCCCTCACCCCTAGAAGTAAAAATCATTAGAATCCTCTCTCTCGCCATAATGAAAGGACGAGATGAAGGCTCAGCAGCAGCCCCCGTGAACAACATGGTCAACAGGGTGAAGAGGTGTTACTAAGACGATTTGGTGCTACTCAGGGGAGCAAAGAGAGAACTCTGCCCTTAGCCTGATCAGGCTACGGGAAGGAACCACATCTGGGGCAGCCTTGGATAGTGTGGCAATGTGAGAGAAACTTCTTTAGGAGGGGACTCCCTGCTGCCGACCTTGAGAAAGAAAATATGGGACATTCGTTTACTGTGGCTCTTGCAGAGGCGATGTGCCCAGAGGTTGGGCCACACTGCTTGAGAATCAAAGCACCTTGTATTCCTGTGCTGCTTGAAAGCTCCAATCGCCGGATTTTGGGTCTGGGGCAACACAGGTCTTCGTCCGACCATTCCGGTGAGTGCTTTCTCTTCAGAGCACGTCTGGGCACTGGCTTCTCTGCTTCCACCTTAGCTGGCGTGGCCAAAGGAACATCCCCGTAGAGCCGGTAGCCACCAACCAGGCAGTATGTCTCCCCATGCCAGCCCAACTGCGTTTCTCCACACCCACGGTACAGGACATGGTAGTGACCAGGTGTAGGACGAGAAACGGGAGCCACTGCTGCTGCAAAGAAAATCAGAACTGATCAGTCACTTCTGCTGTGCACAGTCTCCTGCCAGAATTTCCCTCTCTCATGTCTCTCCCAGTTTCTGGCTGAAAACATTTAAGCTACTTGACATCCAAAACACAGCCTTGGCCCATCACCTCTATGAGTCCCTAGAGAAGGGACACTGGCTGCAAAAGCAATCCTTAGAGCCTAGGGCTGCAGCAGATGAGGAAGTCTCTTCACCGTTTCCAGGGAAAACAGTAGAACCCGAAAGTAACTGCAATCATGATCCTCTCCATCTCTCCCTTCCACCACAGAGAAAACATTTCTTGCAGCCTGTCACTTCTGAGGCTTTAATGGAAATGTCTTTCAAGTTTTGGAAAAGAATAATCAAATATAAATTGCTTAAGAACCCCGGCCACCTTGGCAACCCTTTTTGGGCCCCATTTATACTGCCTGTTTCAAACACACTGAACTCTAGCTGTCTAATTCTTTTATGTAGATTAGAACAAGGCAAAATCCTGAGGCAGAGTGATCAGGAGACTCAGAACCGGGTTCTGGGTACCAAGTCTCGGCTCACATCAACCCAGCCTCCTGGGACACAATCTCTTCAGCCCTCCAATCTCATTAGCACTTCATCAACCCCCCTTCGTTCTTTTGGTCTTCCCATCAATATGGCATCACCCTCTCCCCTAGTACTCTGCATCTCTTTATGGGATGTTTCTGAGGGGACCGATATAGACGCCTACATGATAGCACAGTGGTGCCTGGGTTTGAAGGTGAGGTTCAAGAGTGGCCCTCTTCCTCAAACTGCTCCATTTACCATTTGCCAACAAAAATGCACTTGTCTTTTTCTAAGAGGCCAATCAGGAAAGGGTCTGAATGGAAGCATCCTGTATCCCAAAGGGGAAGGCTACATTTATAAAGCTCAGAACCGTCCTGCACACTTGTCCAGGGATGACCTTTCACTTCTCCTCAACAGTGAGCACTGTGGGTCACTGAAAGTGTCCCAGGTCACTGGTATTACTTAGAGCTGGGAAAGTGTTCAGGTGTATGTGCCACAGGAACACGTGGCAGCCAAGGGAGTTTGTGTGTACACCATGCCTCTTGTACACATGCCCGGTCTCAGTGTACCTGCTTCCCTGCCCTCCCAGGGAATAGAGGACAGGTTAGAGTAAATATAGAAGATGTGGTCAGATATTCTCTCTCAGACAAAAAAAGAGATTGGTATCTGGTGGAGAACTTTCTCCAAGGAAAGAAGTACCCACCAAGGTAGGGAAGTTTCTCTGAGGGAAGCACGTTTGCATAGTTACCTTGCCATGGAAACTGTAAAAAGGCCTATGACGGCATCACTACCCAGTGAGTTCATATGAGGAAACTGTGACTTGAGGGGCAGGCTTCAGGAGGAGGTGCACTTTTGTGGAGGAGAGCAGGGTGGAGGGAGATGTACTCTATCTGGCCCCTCACATCTGGGCCTACCCACCCATGCTCTCGTCTAGTAGACACACTAGGTGTCGTGTGGCAGTGGGGCTGGCACAACCCCAGGGGTGCCAGGAGGGTAAGAGAGTCCCACATTCTGAGTTTGGCTTGAGAGGCAAGATTAACGTAAGAGATAGCTAGGTTGTATGCCACTGACCCTAAGAGGCAGAGATTTGTGTGGCCTGGGGAATCAGGGAAGGCTCCTTGGCAGTGGGCCTGAAGGACAAGTGAGATTTGGACCCATGGGGAAGAGAGGGAAGACATTCCAGTTTAAAAGAATAAAAGAAAAGACACACTCTTCTCGACCATGTCCTTTCCCAAATATAAATTCATAGCACCCTCACATTTTTACAACTGAGGACTTAAAAATACCAAGAGGTTAAGGGGCCTATCCAGTGTTACACAGGTAGTGGAGAGGTGTTCTGTTCAATGGTTAGGTTCATGTCGGGGCTCCAGATTTACAGCTGATAGGAATGTGAGGACAAGCTCATGCCATTTCAAATATTTCCAAGTGATACTAAGAGAGATGTTAAAGGTGCAAAATGAGGGTGCTGAATGACCTCACAAAGTGGAAATGGTGGGCCCATTTTAACATGAAATTGAAAACAAATTCATGACAAAAGGACATAATACAAAATGACAACATAATCATTACAGTCCCCTCACCCCTAGAAGTAAAAATCATTAGATTTCTCTCTCTCTCCACCATGAAAGGATGAGATAAAGGCTCAGCAGTAGCCCCTGTGAAAAACATGGTCAACACTGTGAAGAGGTGTTACTAAGATGATTTGGTCCAACTCAGAGAAGGAAAGAGACAACTCTGCCCTTAGCCTGATCAGGCCCACAGGAAGGAACATTTGGGGCAGCCTTTGATAGTGTGGCAATGAGAGACAACCTTCTTTAGGAGGGAACTCCTTGTTGCTGACCTTGAAAAAGCAAAGATGGGACATTCGTTTAATGGCAGTATTGCAAAGGCGATGTGCCCAGGAGGTAGAGACTGCTTCAACTACCATTTTAGAGGTTGGACCACCCTGGTTGAAAACCACAGCACCTTCTATTCCTAAACTGCTTGAATCAGCGGGTGCACGTTAGGACACGCGAAGTCAGGCCCCATTGGAGCAGACTGCCTTTGGGAGTGGTAGAATGTAAACTGTGAAGGGGAATGCTCTGGAGGAGCTTTGTCATGGCAGGTGGGCCAGCATGAGACCATTCAGATGCTCCAAGGCTCCAGAGATTACTTGGCTGGGAGCATCCCTCTGATGTGGTGGGGGGACTTCTACCTTAATAGGACCTGGCTGGGCATCTGGCGGAGGCAGAATAAATGGTTTATTAACTTACAAGAGTGAGAGACTCACCTGTGGGGTTCCACAAAAGCACTTAAAAAGACTTGTACCTGGATTCTTGGGCCAACCCTAAGAAAACTTATCTAGATGTGGAGTAGGGCTCAGGAAGCTGCACTTTTAATAAGCTTCCTAGGCAGTCCCACCACAGTGGTCCATGGATAGAGTGACCAAATTATTGTGTATTCTCAGTTGCTTTTGGGAATCAAAGTGGGCGATATGAGAAACTGCAGCAGCCCTACGTATAAACAGGGAACATTCAAGGCAAACAGAGGTGTTTAGTTATTCTATGCATGAATCAGATTTCAGAAAAGCTAGCCTGGGTGTTAAAGAGCACAACCCTTATGACAGTCAGACCAGATTCTGTCCTACTTACGTGTGTGATTTTGACCAAGTTCTTTTATCCTTCTGACTGTTTCTTCATATGGAAAAGAGCTATGGCTGTACATTTAGCACAATATTCTCTTTTGGCAAAAGTTGCTCTGGGTCCATTTGTGTTCTCTGCAACTTAATCCCTTCCAGTGTGCAAGTATTTTTAAGTTGTTTGGTGAAGTATTACATTTGACTTTCAACTGTTCATTACTTTGGGCAAAGCTTATGTGGTGCTGCAGAGACTAGAACCTATGCAGAGATAGTGAGAGGATATTATAAGCTTATTCTGCCAGTTTATAAGAAAAGTTTAACTTTTTCTCCTCTTCCTCCACCTGCCACCAAGAGATGAGAAAGCAGGCAGAGCCTGGAAATGCACACCAAGCAATACTTCTGGGGAGCTAGTTGGAGCACGAGGGCTGCCGCCTGAGCGCAGCTCCGCTGAGCGGGGCGGGTCGGCGGCATGTCCAGCAGCTACTGGCGGAGCCCGAGGGTGTGGGGCGCGGCCCCGGGTGGCGGCTGCACTGGAGCGGCGAGTGAGGGCCAGGGGCCGTTCTGGCGCGGCCGCCCCATTACCAGACTGGCCGAAAGCCCTCCTGGTTCCTTCGCCATTCCCCGCTGCCGGGAGCCGGGAGCAGCCCGGAACCGGGCACCTGCGGCCGCAGCCCGGAGATACACCAGAAATACATCTACACGTGGAACAACTCCTACAGAACACCTACTGAACGCTGGCAGAAGACCTCAGACCTTCCAAAAGACAAGAAAGTCCCCACGTACCTGGACATGTGGGTGAAAGGCTCTTGGTGCTGCAGCCAAGAGTCAGTTCTGTGCCTCTGAGGTGGGAGGGCCAACTTCAGGACACTGGTCCACAAGAGACCTCCCAGGTCCACATAATATCAAATGGCGAAAATCTCCCAGAGATCTCCATCTCAACACCAGTACCCAGTTTCACTCAACGACCAGCAAGCTAGAGTGCTGGACACGCTATGCCAAACAACAAGCAAGACAGAAACACAAACCCACTCATTTTAGGAGAGAGACTACCCTAAAATCATAATAACTCCACAGACACCCCAAAACACACCACCAGACGTGGACCTGCCTACCAGAAAGACAAGATCCAGCCACATCCACCAGAACACAGGCACTAGTCCCCTCCACCAGGAAGTCTACACAACCCTCTGAAACAACTTTAGCCACTGGGGACAGACACCAAAAACAACGGGAACTATGAACCGGCAGCCTGCAAAAAGGAGACCCCAAACACAGTAAGATAAGCAAAATGAGAAGACAGAAAAATACACATCAGATGAAGGAGCAAGATAAAAACACACCAGACCTAACAAATGAAGAGGAAATAGGCAGTGTTACTGAAAAAGAATTCAGAATAATGATAGTAAAGATGATCCAAAATCTTGTAAATAGAATAAACTAAATGCAAGAAACATTTAACAAGGACCTAGAAGAACTAAAGATGAAACAAACAATGATGAACACCACCATAAATGAAATGAAAAATACTCTAGATGGGATCAATAGCAGAATAACAGGCAGAAGAACGAATAAGTGACCTGGAAGATAAAATAGTGGAAATAACTACTGCAGAGAAGAATAAAGAAAAAAGAATGAAAAGAACTGAGGACACTCTCAGAGACCTCTGGGACAACATTAAACGCACCAACATTCGAATTATAGGGGTTCCAGAAGAAGAAGAGAAAAAAAAGGGACTGAGAAAATATTTGAAGAGATTATAGTTGAAAACTTCCCTAATATGGGAAAGGAAATAGTTAATCAACTCCAGGAAGCACAGAGAGTCCCATACAGGATAAATCCAAGGAGAAATATGCCAAGACACATATTAATCAAACTGTCAAAAATTAAATTCAAAGAAAACATATTAAAAGCAGTAAGCGAAAAACAACAAATAACACACAAGGGAATCCCCATAAGGTTAACAGCTGATCTTTCAGCAGAAACTCTGCAAGCCAGAAGGGACTGGCAGGACATATTTAAAGTGATGAA
Source organism: Globicephala melas (assembly GCF_963455315.2). Taxonomy (NCBI): domain Eukaryota; kingdom Metazoa; phylum Chordata; class Mammalia; order Artiodactyla; family Delphinidae; genus Globicephala; species Globicephala melas. The sequence continues at coordinate 32,314,659 of NC_083330.1, forward strand.
GGAGAAAAACCTGCAACAAGGATTACTCTACCCAGCAAGGATCTCATTCAGATTTGGTGGAGAAATTAAAACCTTTACAGACAAGCAAAAGCTGAGAGAGTTCAGCACCACCAAACCAGCTTTACAACAAATGCTAAAGGAACTTCTCTAGGCAAGAAACACAAGAGATGGAAAAGACCTACAATAACGAACCTAAAAAAATTAAGAAACTGGGAATAGGAACATACATATCGATGATTACCTTAAATGTAAATGGACTAAATGCTCCCCCCAAAAGACACAGATTGGCTGAATGGATACGAAAACAAGACCCATATATATGCTGTCTACAATAGACCCACTTCAGACCTAGAGACACATACAGACTAAAAGTAAGGGGATGGAAAAGTTATTCCATGCAAATGGAAACCAAAAGAAAGCTGGAGTAGCACTTCTCATATCAGACAAAATAGATGTTAAAATAAAGACTATTAGAAGAGACAAAGAAGGACACTACATAATGATCAAGGGATCGATCCAAGAAGAAGATATAACAATTGTAAATATTTATGCACCCAACATAGGAGCACCTCAATACATAAGGCAAATACTAACAGCCATAAAAGGGGAAATCGACAGTAACACATTCAGAGTAGGGGACTTTAACACCCCACTTTCACCAATGAACAGATCATCCAAAATGAAAATAAATAAGGAAACACAAGCTTTAAATGATACATTAAATAAGATGGACTTAATTGATATTTATAGGACACTCCATCCAAAAACAACAGAATACACCTTTTTCTCAAGTGCTCATGGAACATTCTCCAGGATAGATCATATCTTGGGTCACAAATCAAGCCTTGGTAAATTTAAGAAAATTGAAATTGTATCAGGTATCTTTTCCGACCACAATGCTAGGAGACTAGACATCAATTACAGGAAACGATCTGTAAAAAATACAAACACATGGAGGCTAAACAATACACTATTTAATAACGAAGTGATCACTGAAGAAATCAAAGAGGAAATAAAAAAATACCTAGAAAAAAATGACAATGGAGACACGACGACCAAAAACCTATGGGATGCAGCAAAAGCAGTTTTAAGAGGGAAGTTTATAGCAATACAATCCTACCTTAAGAAACAGGAAACATCTCGAATAAACAACCTAAACCTGCAACTAAAGCAATTAGAGAAAGAAGAAGCACAACAACAAAAAAACCAAAAATTAGCAGAAGGAAAGAAATCCTAAAGATCAGATCAGAAGTAAATGAAAAAGAAATGAAGGAAACGAGAGCAAAGATCAATAAAACTAAAAGCTGGTTCTTTGAGAAGATAAACAAAATTTATAAACTATTAGCCAGACTCACGAAGAAAAAAAGGGAGAAGACTCAAATCAATAGAATTAGAAATGAAAAAGGAGAAGTAACAACAGACACTGCAGAAATACAAAAGATCATGAGAGATTACTACAAGCAGCTCTATGCCAATAAAATGGACAACCTAGAAGAAATGGGCAAATTCTAGGAAACGCACAACCTGCCAAGACTGAATTAGGAAGAAATAGAAAATATGAACAGACCAATCACAAGCACTGAAATTGAAACTGTGATTTAAAATCTTCCAACAAACAAAAGCCCAGGACCAGGTGGCTTCAGAGGCGAATTCTATCAAACATTTAGAGAAGAGCTAACACCTATCCTTCTCAAACTCTTCCAAAATATAGCAGAGGGAGGAACACTCCCAAATTCATTCTACGAGGCCACCATCAACTTGATACCAAAACCAGACAAGGATGTCAAAAAGAAAGCAAACTACAGGCCAATATCACTGTTGAACACAGATGCAAAAAACCTCAACAAAATACTAGCAAACAGAATCCAACAGCACATTTAAAGGATCATACACCATGATCAAGTGAGGTTTATTCCAGGAATGCAAGGATTCTTCAATATACACAAATCAATCAATGTGATAAACCATATTAACAAATTGAAGGAGAAAAACCATATGATTATCTCAATAGATGCAGAGAAAGTTTTGACAAAATTCAACACCCATTTATGAGAAAAACCTTGCAGAAAGTAGGCATAGAGGGAACTTTCCTCAACATAATAAAGGCCATATATGACAAACCCACAGCCAACACCATCCTCAATGGTGAAAAACTGAAAGCATTTCCACTAAGATCAAGAACAAGACAAGGCTGCCCACTCTCACCACTCTTATTCAACATAGTTTTGGAAGTTTTAGCCACAGAAATCAGAGAAGAAAAGGAAATAAAAGGAATCCAAATCGGAAAAGAAGAAGTAAAGCTGTCACTGTTTGCAGATGACATGATACTATACATAGAGAAACCTAAAGATGCTATCAGAAAACTACTAGAGCTAATCAATGAATTTGGTAAAGTTGCAGGGTACAAAATTAATGCACAGAAATCTCTGGCATTCCTATACACTAATGATGAAAAATCTGAAAGTGAAATCAAGAAAACACTCCCATTTACCAATGCAACAAAAAGAATAAAATATCTAGGAATAAACCTACCTAAGGAGACAAAAGACCTGTATGCAGAAAATTATAGGATACTGATGAAAGAATTAAAGATGATACAAATAGATGGAGAGATATACCATGTTCTTGGATTGGAAGAATCAACATTGTGCAAATGACTCTACTACCCAAAGCAATCTACTGATTCAATGCAATCCCTATCAAACTACCACTGGCATTTTTCACAGAACTAGAACAAAAAATTTCACAATTTGTATGGAAACACAAAAGACCCCGAATACCCAAAGCAATCTTGAGAACGAAAAACGGAGCTGGAGGAATCAGGCTCCCTGACTTCAGACTATATTACAAAGCCACAGTAATCAAGACAGTATGGTACTGGCACAAAAACAGAAAGAGAGGTCAATGGAACAGGATAGAAAGCCCAGAGATAAACCCACGCACATATGGTCACCTTATCCTTGATAAAGGAGGCAGGAATATACAGTGGAGAAAGGACAGCCTCTTCAATAAGTGGTGCTGGGAAAACTGGACAGGTACATGTCAAAGTATGAGATGAGATCACTCCCTAACATCATCTACAAAAATAAGCTCAGAATGGATTAAAGACCTAAATGTAAGGTCAGAAATTATCAAACTCTTAGAGTAAAACATAGGCAGAATACTCTATGACATAAATCACAGCAAGATCCTTTTTGACCCACCTCCTACAGAAATGGAAATAAAAACAAAAATAAACAAATGGGACCTAATGAAACTTAAAAGCTTTTGCACAACAAAGGAAACCATAAACAAGACCAAAAGACAACCCTCAGAATGGGAGAAAATATTTGCAAATGAAGCAACTGACAAAGAATTAATCTCCAAAATTTACAAGCAGCTCATGCAGCTCAATAACAAAAAAACAAACAACCCAATCCAAAAATGGGCAGAAGACCTAAATAGACATTTCTCCAAAGAAAATATACAGACTGCCAACAAACACATGAAAGAATGCTCAACATCATTAATCATTAGAGAAATGCAAATCAAAACTGCAATGAGATATCATCTCACACCAGTCAGAATGGCCATCATCAAAAAATCTAAAAACAATAAATGCTGGACAGGGTGTGGAGAAAAGGGAACACTCCTGCATTGCTGGTGGGAATGTGAGTTGGTACAGCCACTATGGAGAACAGTATGGAGGTTCCTTAAAAAACTACAAATAGAACTACCATATGACCCAGCAATCCCACTACTGGGCATATACCCTGAAAAAACCATAATTCAAAGAGAGTCAAACCATAACTCAAAAACAGTCATGTACCAAAATGTTCATTGCAGCTCTATTTACAATAGCCCGGAGGTGGAAACAACCTAAGTGCCCATCATCAGATGAATGGATAAAGAAGATGTGGCACATATATACAATGGAATATTACTCAGCCATATAAAGAAACGAAATTGAGCTATTTGTAATGAGGTGGATAGACCTAGAGTCTGTCATACAGAGTGAAGTAAGTCACAAAGAGAAAGACAAATACCGTATGCTAACACATATATATGGAATTTAAGGGGAAAAAATGTCATGAAGAACCTAGGAGTAAGACAGGAATAAAGACAAAGAACTACTGGAGAATGGACTTGAAGATATGGGGAGGGGGAAGGGTGAGTTGTGACAAAATGAGAGAGAGGCATGGACATATATACACTACCAAACGTAAGGTAGATTGCTAGTGGGAAGCAGCCGCATAGCACAGGGATATCAGCTTGGGCCTTTGTGACCACCTGGAGGGATGGGATAGGGAGAGTGGGAGGGAGGGAGTTGCAAGAGGGAAGAGATATGGGAACATATGTATATATATAACTGATTCACTTTGTTATAAAGCAGAAACTAACACACCATTGTAAAGCAATTATACCCCAATAAAGATGTAAAAGAAAAAAAAATAACAATACTTCTGTGTCAGTTTGCCTTTTATTCCTCTCCCAGTACTTCACAGAGAGATTTCACCAAAAGTGCCTAAGCTTGCCATGGCCATTGTTGTGAAGAAAGTTTCTCTCTATTGCTAGTTACATCCCCTTTTCCTTCTCCTGGGTGCTTAATGGATGTTTGTGGGCAGGGAATAAAATTTAAACTAAAACATCAAAACAAAAAACAAGAAAACAATTGTTCAAGTGTTATTATTATTTTTTTTACATCTTTATTGGATTTCCTCCTTTACCTGATTCCTTTTAGATGTAAACATTTATACGGTGATCCTATGGTAAAGTTTTTTGTGAGTCACCAGTTTGTTCTATATGTCAAACAACCTAGTGCCTTCCACATATTCTTCTCCTGTAACTCAGAGCAGAACAAGACAGGAAACGTGTACTCTCTCAGAGACAAGACTCTGCCAACATAGGCCAACTTCCTGAGAAGATGAGGGTTCCCATATTTTTAATTTGCTGGTAACTTATTGTAAAGGCAGACTTATTTTGTTCTTTGTTTGTTTTGACGGGACACCTAAGTTAGCTTGAAATTACCTTTGATTTCAAACTCAAGACTAAACTTTATCAGACAGAACAGGAATCTGCCCAGTTCTGCCACTTGCTAACCAGGTAACATTGGGAAAGTAACAGTAACTGAGTGTTTGCTACTAAAGCACCCTTCAAACTGCTTTACTTAGATTCATCCATTTAATCCTCAAAAAAAACCTTTGAGGTGAGACCCAAGGAGACAAAGTAACTGTGTGAGAGAACAAGTAACCCACTCAAGATCACAGAGCTGGTAAGACAAAGAACTAGGATTAAACCAAGTAACCTTTTTGCCAGACCCTGTACTCTTAACCACTTTACTGGTGGGTTTAAAATTTTTTTAATGTAACCCACTATAAGAAATATGTTCTACAGGGCTTCCCTGGTGGCACAGTGGTGGAGAGTCCGCCTGCCGATGCAGGGGACACGGGTCTGGGAAGATCCCACATGCTGCGCAGCAGCTGGGCCCGTGAGCCATGGCCGCTGAGCCTGCGCGTCCAGAGCCTGTGCTCCGCAACGGGCAACGGGAGAGGCCACAAGGGGGAGAGGCCCGCGTACCGCAAAAAAAAAAAAATAAATAAATATGTTCTACAACACAACCCAATACATATATATTTTATCAATGAAGACTCACCTATAACTTGAGAGTCTTTGTTATATGTATAATTGAAACCAAATTTTATGAAAATATATTCATTTCATGCAGTACACTGGTATTTTTCTACTGTATTTTATTGTTTACAATTGCTTGTCAATCCTCACCAAACTGATTTCAATTTCCACTGAGACTCATGACCTGAACTTTGAAAAACAAGGTACTACATTTCTTTTTACCACCATGGGAATTTTGTGAGGATTAAATATGATAATGTGTACAAAACCTTTAGCACAATGCCTGAGACAGACTGTGCACCCAGTGCATGATAGTGATTATTACTGATCTTGTAAATTAGCAGTAAGTAAGGGAGGCAAGGACACTTAGGGGGAAAACCTGACTGGAGTATAGGTGAATTTATGGCCTGTTGGCATCTTTCCCGGGCAGTGAGATAGGGAATTTCCCCGGTATTTTAAATTAATATTGTAATGGAAATCCACATTTAGAAAGAGACCTGGCTTGTAGCTAACTCTGATTTCCTCTTCTTCACTATAAAGGACAATATATAAGTTGCTATGCCTCTCTGCTGGAACCCTCAGTAAACCCAATTTTTTCATTTATGTTCCCATCCCACACTACTCTGGACACTATGAGCTTTACGAAATTGGTCTTCAGCTGGGGAGGTACACTCATTTCCTATTGATGCTTTATTAATTATCACTACCTTAGTGGCTTAAAACAACACAAACTTATTATCTTACAATTCTAGGGCTCACAAATCTGAACCAGATCTTACTGGGCTAAAAGCCTTTCTGCTGGCTCTGGGAGACAATCCCTTTATGTTTTCCAGCTTCTTTTTAGATGCCAGTATTCCTTGGCTCTTCTTCCATCTTTAAAGCCTGCAACAGCAGGTTGACTCCTTCTCACATCAAATCACTCTAACTCTGACACGGATTCTTCTTCCCTGAATCTTCTGCCTTCGTCTTCCATCTATAAAGGATCCTTGTGATTATACTGGGTCTACCTGATAATCCAGAATAAGTTCCCTATTTTAATATCTTTGATTTAATCACATCGGCAAAGTCCCTTTTGCCATGTAAGGTAACATTCAGAGGCTCTGGTGATTAGGATGTGGACATTTGGAGGGGCAAGAGGGTCAACTATTCTGCCCAGCACAGGAGACAAACCTTACAAAATAGCAAATAAGATTTAACAACAACAACAATAACACATAACATTTATTGAACATTTACCATACAGTAGGCGTTGTGCTGAGTGCTTTACTTGCTAACTCATTTCCTTGTTGAGAAACCAAGGTTCCAAAAGATCAGAGTGTCAAACCTAGGTGTGCCTGACTTCAAAGGTCATGCTCTCAACCACTTGACTACATAGTTAGGTACTAGATGTGTGTACAGTTAGTGGTTTGCAACTTCTCCCCAGCAAGTACTCCTTTTTGTCTTTCCCCACAAGAACCATATTTTGAAAAATTCTGTATGTTAATTTTTTTCATTAACCAAAGAATTGTAACAGCTGATAGCTTTGAGCTAACCTCTTTGCCTCTTTGGATTTATATAGTTCCAGCCAAATAATGCAACTTAATATTTTATTTAACATATTTTGGCATCATTTTGGGATACTGAAGCATAACCCACTTTGTAGATGCCTAGGAGTTCAGAGAAGAAGGAGATCAATGGGGGTGGGTGGAGCAGTCAGAAGAAATAGGGTCTGACTTCAGTCTCAAAGAAGCAGAAATTTCAGATAGACTAGAGAAGAGAGAAGATCATGAATGAGAAGTGAGAACAAGTACATGTAGGAATGAGACATAGGGAGCTTGTTAGGATAACTGGAAAAAAGAAATTAAAGAAGAATAAATAAAACATTGAGGCTTTGAAAGATAGGTAAATAAAGTTAAATTTAACCAGACAGGAAAATGCAGAAGCTGGAAAATTTCTGAGCAGGAGCCCTTGGGCTTGGGGAGATTAATCGGCTAGAACAAAGAGCATGAAAGGAGGAAGTGAGAGACTGGCAATTGTAATTCACCTTCCAGGAGGGAAATTGGTGGCTGGGAGGCATAGAGAGGGGTAGAGACTAACTTTTCACTATACCCCTTTTGATTCTCCTAAATTTTATACAATCTACATGTATGAACTAATGTAATATATAGATACACATGTAATACATACACACATGTAATGTATATAATGTATAAGTAACATATAGAAGCAGACATGTATGTAAGACTATCATTACTGACCCAAAATACCATATAATAAAACTACACATCTACTTTTAGCACACTTAAGAATTAAGGATAAACCACTCCTCAGTTGTACTCTGCACCCCGCAACGCCTGCCCTGAGTAGAGCAACTTCAGCGATTTTCTCATTGGTTTAAAAAATTGATCCTTTAGTCTCTGTCTACCTACCTCATCCTAAGCATCAACTCCAGGTTGGGCTGCTGCCCAAGCAATTATATATTGCTCTTACATGTTTGCCCAACTTGAACGAGAACCTACTTCAGAACTGACTCAGAAATCTCACAGGATGTTGTCATTCACCCCCAGGATCAATGATCAATAAGAGAGTTATAAGGTCTATTCCTCCTGACCCAGCTCAACGTCCTGACTCAGACAATGCCTGCTAGCTGGCCTCATCCCCACACCCTAGGCTCCACTTCATCACCAGTGTATTGGCATCAATATTTATCTTTTCAAAGGAAATTTTTTATCTCATAAATCAATAGGTATCCTGTTGTTATCAGTTGTTTTGTTTTTAAGAGCTAATTAATGAAATAACTTCATCAACGATTTTGTGGGAAGATGTTGAACCTTTGTACTTTCTGAATAATCTATGTTTTATTTGTAGTGTTAGAAAGCTCAGCAGTGAAAGCAAGTACCCCATAATGCCCAGGCACACAACCTGCTGCATTAGTGCTCTGAGCAGTAACTGAGACAAATGGAGGACTATAGAATTATTCTAATGTTTTGAGGTTTAGGGAGAGTTGCATTAGAAAACAATTCCTTAGTCATACTGTGACTTCATTACATTCAAAGCCATAGTGGCTAGCTCTTATAGTTTAGAAGTTATACATGAAGATTACATAAATAAATACAAGATACAGCAGGCAGAGGAGAGAGATAATAAACCAAAACTGACTGACACAGCTAGATCCTAAAAGCCAGTTTGGTTACTCTTTGAACATTTTTTTGCAATTTTCATGTGTAAGATAACATGCTATATTGTACGAATGAAAGTGTTACATCTAATTATTTGATCTGCCTGTCTTATGTTAGTCAGTGGAGAAATATTTATTGAGCTCCACACAGATGAGTAATTTTAGAAACCATGTTAGTAGGGAAACATCCAAGGGTGGAATAAGTGCTAAGCCTCTAAAAACTGTTCTCTCTTTTCTTAAAACTCCTGGGAGGCAGGAAATACCCTGTGTTTTTCTATATGTGCCTTGTCCAGTGTTCACCCTCAAATGACACTAAACTAGAATAAAGAAAACCTTAAAGAAGAGCCATGATTCAAAACTAAAATTAATTAGTATGTCACAGTTCATAAAGTACTTCCCTTACGGATGAGGAAAGCAAGTTTCAGTAAGGATAAGCAATGCAGGTACTAAAATAGAGACTGGGGTTAAAACCAAACATGATCTTGTTAACGTGTTTTTATATGTGTGATTAAGGCCAAGCCTTTGCCCATCTACCCACAAATTATAGATAAGATGTTACAAACTCATATTATGGAACCTGACTCTTAAAACATTTTATCGCCCAGAGTGTAGTGAGGTACAGACTTCATTCACCATGCTATTGCTTCTTTGCAACATACACACCCACCAGTTGTCCTGGTGGGACATGGTTCTCATTCTTGGATTTTGTAGCCCTCTCTAAAATGTAACAAAAACTCTCTGGAAACAGCTAAAAATGATTCTCTCCTTTGAACTGACCTTCAGGTCACCTCTTTCTGTAAGTTTTTCTCAATCATTTACACTCTACAAAATAATAGTGATTAAATTCCTCATTCACTAACTCTCTGGTAACCTCCATACTGCAGCATGAATATAATTGAACCTCTTTACTGTGTTTCTGTTAAATATTTGTGTGCATAAACATATGTACACTCTGCTACGTTTCCAATGATAGCTTCTTAATAACAGATATTTCAGGCATTTAATTCAGATGTATGCACCATTTGAGTACTCACTAAATAAAAATATATACAATGCTTTTATTCTAATAAGTTCATTACCTCATCACAAAGCAAATATAAAGAAAGCTGCAAATTTATGATAGTCGGCTCTGACTTTTACATGTATAGGTCCTGGTTTTACTGTGATTCTAGGATACTATATCGTGTACCTCATTAATAAGGGCCCTCTGATAAACCTGAAATAAACCATCTGGTTTACTCCCAGTTCTATCACCTTTTACTTGTAATACTTGAAGCTAGTCAATCTACTCTTAGACTTAGTTTTCCCATCTTTAAAATGGGAATTGTTGGGGAGAACACTTACCACCATCCCCTCATTCCAGGTATTTTCTTCCAGGAGGAGTTCTTTCACTGGAATAACGTACCCAGGCTCTCGCTGTACCATCCATTCCCCTTCCCTCATCAGGCCAGTACTCCTTCCTAGGGGAAGAGAAGTATCTTACCTGACTTGTAGGTTTGGTAACATAGTACCTCATCTTTTTTTCTTTGGAATCTTCCTGCCTTTATAATAGCATTTATTAGCCCCATCATATCTTTGGAATCTTCCTGCCTTTATAATAGCATTTATTAGCCCCATCATATCTCAATAGGGGTAATAGTTACAACACAAGCTTGTCTTAATGATATTGTATTTGGTAGAATGTAAAACATTTTTATGCGTGAGAAGTTAGTATTTCAATTTTAATACTTCTTTCATCTATTTCATAATAAGTTTTTAAAGAAGATTGATATATTCATTCAATCAGATGACTAAGTTTTCACTAAATCTACTAAAAGGAATAAACTTAATACCTAATTATGCTTGAAATAAAATATCTTCCATCCAACATATTCAGTTGTACATGGTTTCTTTAATAATATTTTAATTTTCTAAATAGGTGAAAGAAAATACTACTGCTACTTAGACTACAGTCTAAGAGTTTAGAGATACAGTTTTAGATTTAGAGAGTTATCAGAATATTGGCTGCAAAGATTTTTAAAAATCTGGTACTTTTGTCATAATTTTACCTTTGTGTTGGTGTATTAAGTGAGTTACTCTATGGAAATTGCTTAGAAGAGTCCCTGACACGTAGCAAGCATTATATAAGTGTTAGGTTGTTGTTTGTTTTTTTTTAATTAATTAATTTATTTATTTATTGGCTGCATTGTGTCTTCGTTGCTGTGCGCGGTCTTTCTCTAGTTGCAGTGAGAGGCAGCTACTCTTTGTTGCGGTGTGTGGGCTTCTCATTGCGGTGGCTTCTCTTTGCTGTGGAGCACAGGTACTAGGCACGTGGGCTGCAGTAGTTGTGGCACGTGGGCTCAGTAGTTGTGACTTGCAGGCTCTAGAGAGCTGGCTCAGTAGTTGTAGTGCACGAGCTTAGTTGCTCCACAGCATATGGGATCTTCCCGCACCAGGGCTTGAACCCGTACCCCCTGCATTCGCAGGCGGATTCTTAACCTATAAGTCTTAGTTATTATTGCTGTTGTCGATATTGTTGTTGTTGTTGCTGTTTTAGAAATTCAGTACCTCATGTCCATATCCCCATAATCCACAAAGGACTTGAAGGGTGATATTATGGTCAACCAGAATCTCTTCCTCAGGAGTTCTGGGCTATGAAAAAGAAACTACACCATAGCTAAGTCCCTAGAGAAGTTAGAGGAGCCAGTTCTTTAACTGAAATGCAGACAGTGAGGGCTCCAGGCTGGGTAATAACTGCTCTATGAATCTGCCAATGTCTTCTATCCAAAGATCACCAGGAACACATCTGCAGTTCTATAAATCTGGGTTTACTGACTCATTGCAAGCAGGAGTTATGTGTACCATGAGGAATCAGGACATCTCAGTAAGAGGATGTTAGAAATAATTTATTATAGGATTTGGACTTCTTGTAGGTGATTCTGAGGAGCATTCAAGGAAACGGGTATCTTCCCTGCATTGGATGCTGTCTGGAAGCAGGAGTGATCCTCTGATCAGGTATCTCAATAATTTATATCTAGACAGTGAGAATAATGAAATTGAGATAAAGCTATAATTGGTAAAGAAGAAGCAGGCACTTATTATTAGCCAGGAAAGGGCAATGTTTGCTCATTTTTGTGGTTTGAACAATGTTTTTACCTCTGTCTGTTCAAACATGATAATGAAGTGGTCTTATTTTTTCTTGCTCCACTACAGTGACAAAATAGTCCTATCTGAGGTTGGTGTTCTATGAAAGTGTTTATATTGAACAGGAGAATGCCACAGATTCACTGGGAGTGCCAGGCCAGCTCCCAGCTAATAAGGGCTGCTTTTCTCTTTCTTAAACTAGGTAAGAATGTTGCTTGAAGGGCAGAGATGGCCAGGATAATAACTATTATTATTATTATTTACATAGATTGACAGGTTTATAACTTATAAAGTTCTTTTATATTCATTGCATAACTTGAGTCTCTCAGAACAATCCTGGGAGACAGGTAGGCTATAGGGCCTCCACATCGCACAACTCTCGGGGGCCCATTCATAATGTATTCCACGTGAATGGCACCTCCCCAGTGTGAACAGTGTCCTTGGCAGGAGTTGTGCAACAAGGTTTCCCTGGCAGGGCAGACATTTCTATTCCTTTTTACAATTATAAAAATTAAGTCAAAGAAGCTTCCTGAGTGTTCCTTAGTTCCCAATAAACCTTAGAGTTCTCTCTGGCAACCTGTTCAGCTGCTGACATTGGATCCCTGCTTCAGTCATGTTTCTGATTCCAAATTGCACCAGCTGGCGCTGTTATGACCTAGACCAGTGGTCCCCAACCTTTTTGGCACCAGGTACCGGTTTTGTGAAACATAATTTTTCCCCGGACTGGGTGGGGGGGATGGCGAGCAATGGGGAGCAGCAGATGAAGCTCCGCTCGCTTGCCAGCCGCTCACCTCCTGCTGCGCGGCCCAGGTCCTAAGAGGCCTGTGCACCTGTACCAGTCTGCGGCCCGGGGGTTGGGGACTCCTGAACTAGACTATTGGCTACTACAATAAGAAAAGCTCTGCCTTCTTCCACAACTTTGTCTATGCTTGCCCAAAAAAGGATACTAAAAATGGTACTGAACTTATAATCTCTTTCATATAGCCACTGCCTAAAGCAGAAAAAAAAAAGTGTGTCTTTGTCTGTGTGTGTGTGTGTGTGTGTGTGTGTGTGTGTGTGTATTGCCTAAAAACTATATCTTAGTATATTTTGCCTACAAGCTAGGAGTGACAGATGGAGAAAATGATTTTGAGTTCTGAAGACATTTGAAAAAGCAATATCCTGTTTAATTCAGGAGCTAAAATTTTTAAATGCAGACTGAGCTACTGGTAACACATCTTTCCACACTCTTGGAAACCTGCCAAGTAAAATGTCAAAAGAAAATGGAATTTCCCACGAAATGTCCATTAATAATAAATTTTTGTCCATCACTGTCTTTTTGTAGCTGGGAAATTCCCTCTTGCTACTAAATTCCTCTCCTGAGACATCATATAAAGTGAAACTGAAAATGTAATACCCTAGTGATACAGCAAGCACTTCCCGGAAAGAATATGAGCTTTAATTCAAATAGATTTGTGCAGGAATCATGTCTCTGTAGTTCAAAAACTCTATGACTTTGGGCAGTTTGCCTTACCTCTCTTCATTAAATTACCATGCAGTCTTCTTTCCCCTAATTTCTGAGTGTGCCCTGGACTTCTCTATCAGAACATTTATCACACTCTACTGTAATTGTATGCTTAGGTTCTCTCTCCCTTAGAACATTAAAAGCATTTTAAGGACAGAGACCATGTGTCTTTTGTTATCCCTGTATTTCCAGCACCTAGCATTATGGCACATAATATTTGTTAAATTTATTTATTGTCTTAGGGAAGGTGAACTGGAGATCTGAAGAATCAGGAAGCCTTACTTCTCATTTACATACCTTTTTATAATTCTTGTGGTTCTTTGTTATGGCAGTCCCTGGAAACTAATACACCCAGGTACAGCTTTTTAAAACTTTTTATTTGGAGATAATAATAGACTCACAGGAAGTTGTAAAAATAATACAGAGAGGTCCCACATATCCTTCACCCATTTTCCCCCAATGGTTACCAGATGCTTTCAGACCAAAGAATAGAAAAAACTAGAATATGAGATGTTTTAAATTCTTGCATTTGTACTTTTTTAAGTGGTTTATTTTTCAACTTTTCTGTCTTGTTTCTAATTTAAAAGACTATGAGATATATCCCCTCTTTTTTTGGATTTCCTTCCCATTTAGGTCACCACAGAGCATTGAGTAGAGTTCCTTGAGCTATATACAGTAGGTTCTCATTAGTTATCTATTTTATACATAGTAGTAATAGTGTATATATGTCAATCCCAATCTCCCAATTCATCCCACCCCCCCACTTCCTCCCTTGGTGTCAATACATTTGTCCTCTACATCTGTGTCTCTATTTCTGCTTTGCAAATAAGATCATCTATACCATTTTTCTAGATTCCACATATAAACGTTAATATATGATATCTGTTTTTCTCTTTCTGACTTACTTCACTCTTTATGACAGTCTCTGGCTCCATCCACGTCTCTACAAATGACCCAATTTCATTCCTTTTTATGGCTGAATAATATTCCATTGTATATATATACCACATCTGTTTTATCCATTCCTCTGTCCATGGACATTATATGTATACATATAGCTGATTCACTTTGCTGTACAGTAGAAATTAACACAACATTGTAAAGCAACTATACTCCAATAAAAATTAATTTTTTAAAAAATTAGAAAAATAAATAAATAAAAAGAACTTACAGGAATAAAAGGCATTGAAGTTAAAAAAAACAAGCAAAACAAAAAAAACAGACTATGAGAGATTTCAAGCATGCCATTTCAAGCTACCATGTCCCTAAAACAGCACATGCAGATATAAATAACCTTTATTCTCAGTAAATGGAAAATATGACTTAATATGATTCTACAGAATTTTGAATAGATGAATTCAACATATAGGTGTGAGGCTTGTTTTTTAGCCTGATTTGCATAATTATTCTCATGTTTTTTGTTTCTCATTTAGTTGATGTAGTTTAGCATCAGTAATCTTTAGGTTTCCTGTCATTAGCCATTCATTATGGGCATTAATTAAACAATGTACATATCACTAAGAATACATATTTTTTAAGCTGTATAATGGTGAAACTATCATGAAAGCTAAAGTTTGAGGTTGTGATAAAAAAATTGAAGCCAGATATTTAGAAGGTCTGCAATAAAAAGAATCTTAGCATTTAAATGAGTTTAGAAGCACTGAAATACAGGAATCAGCAGATCAATATTATACTATCTATCTCGAAAAGAAATGAAAGAAGGTGTGTGGAAAAACAGCACTCTCATTTGTCTGCAGAAAAAGAAAACTGGAACAACCTCAGTGAAGGTCAATTCAACAATACAAACCAAAATTACAAATGAACATAACTCTTTTGTCCAGCAGTTCAGCTTCTAGGGCATATATATGGATACACTTACACATGTATGAAATGACATATGTAATGATTACTTATTGCAGCATAATTTGTAACAGTAAATATGTGGAAACCAGCTAAGTGTCCACCAATGAGGGGTAAATTATGGCATATCCATCATTTAAAAAAAAAAAAAAGTTGAGAAAGCTTTTTATGCATTTGTATGGAAAGATATCTGAAATAGATTACTAAGTGAAAGACAAGCAAGTTGAACAGGTATATACTGTAATACTAATTAAATAAAAGTAAGAGACATAATATACACCCACATGTATTATTTATTTTGTATTTAAACCTATTAACCTTTTATTGAAGTATAACATATATATATATACAGAAAAGTGCACATTGTGTAACCTCAAAGAATTTTCATAACTGAACATACCCATGCAACTGGCACCAAGAGTCTAGGTCCTAGATAAAGAAACAGAACATTTCTATCACCCCAGAGGCCTCATCCTGTCCCTTCTAGTCACTATGACCACTCTACAAGAGTAGACATTATCCGGATTTCTAAAAGCATAGGCTAGTTTTGCTTGTTTTTGTACTTAATAGGAATTGACTCATAAAATGTATACTCTTCTGTGTCTAGCTTTTTCATCCAGTATTGTATTTGTGCAATTCATCAATATTGCACACTGCTCAATATCATTGCTGTTTAGTATCCCACTGTGTAAAAAAATGGGCCACAAATCATTTACCCATTCTACTATTTATGGATATTTGGGTAATTTCCAGTTTGAAGCTATTATAAATAGCACTACTATGAACTTTCTAGTATATGCATATGCATGTCCATATACCTAGGCAAGGAATTGCTGAGGATCTGCATATCTGCAATTTTAATAGTACTGCCATACAGTTTGCAAAATTGATTGTACCAATTGACACTCCCACCAGCAATGTGCAAGAGCTCCAATTGTTACAAAACCTCACCCACACTTGCTATATTCTGTCTTTTTAATTTTAATTATTCTTGTATTTGTGTAGTGATACTGCACTGTGGTTTTAACTTGCAGTTCTCTAATGACTGATGAGGTCGAGCACCTTTTCACATTCATTTACTATTTGCTATTTAGATATACCCTTGTGTGAAGTATCTAGGTGTTTTGCCTAATTTTCTATTGAATTATCTGTCTGTTACACTTTTAAATTTTGAACCATGTGAATACTAATTTTCAAAAATTTTAAAGTAATGTAATTAAAAATATATATAAATTTTATAGTGCTCTATGCTGCATGTTCTCTCCTTCGAGATTTATAATATACTAGTATTTCAGAAGCTCTAAAAAGTCTTAAAATTTTCACCACACAACAGTCGGAGAAACGCTGTTTCCATGCTTGTCTAATTTTTAGTTTTCATGGAATTAATAATTGCTTTCTTTTTTTACTTGCTTATATTTTTAAGTTCTCTCGAATTTTATCACGTATTTCATTAGATCTATCAAACATCTATCAATATAACTACCCAAATACTCAAAATTAGTAATCTAAATAAATTCAATTACACTAACCAGTCTTTCTTCTTGGAGTCTGCCATCTTCCTTCTCCGGTGAAAATGACTGCTCTCTAATTCTGCCACATATCTTTCACCCTGGAATTTCCCTTCACATTCTCCTGGTCCTTTTTTCTGGGTCCCACGTCTTTCTCTTTCTTGTCTTGCTCTCATGTTTCGTTGGAGCACATCCTCTAGTAACTTTCCCTTAAAAAAAAAAAAAAAAAGGCGGATGGATGGATGGAAAATAAATGTTTTCATCCTTGTATATGTGAAAATGTTTTTATTCTACTCTTACTCTTGATGGGTAGTTTGACTATAGGATTCTAGGTTGGAAGTTATTGTCTTACAAAACTTGAAATTTCACTGTAGTGTTTTAGCATAAAAGTGTTATTGTTGAGAAACCCAATGCCATTCTAATTCTCATCCGTTTATTCCTGCTTCTTCCCTCTGAAAACTTTTATTCTTAGTTTTCTGATCTTTTTAATGGTGTGCTTTAACATAGGTCCTTTTTCAGTCACTGTGGGTAGCTGGTGGGTCCTTTAAATATGAAGGATTTTATTTATTCATTATTCTCTTTATTCTTAGTGTTCTCTTTATTCTTAGTGTTCTGATCTTTTTTTTTTTTTTTTTTTTTTTGCAGTACTCGGGCCTCTCACTGTTGTGGCCTACTCCCGTTGTGGAGCACAGGCTCCGGACGCGCAGGCTCAGCGGCCATGGCTCACGGGCCCAGCCGCTCCGCGGCATGTGGGATCCTCCCGGACCGGAGCACGAACCCGTATCCCCTGCATCGGCAGGCGGACTCCCAACCACTGCGCCACCAGGGAAGCCCTGTTCTGATCTTTTTAATGGTGTGCTTTAACATAGGTCCTTTTTCAGTCACTGTGGGTAGCTGGTGGGTCCTTTAAATATGAACATCTTTGTCTTTTGGTCCTGGAAGAAATTCTTGAATTATTATTTTGATCATTTCCTCCCTTCTTAATTTTTGTTCTCTTTCTCTAGAATTCTGTTTGTAAACTGACTGGATGAATGAATGGGAAAAGTTTTCTGAGCACTCTGTAGCAAAAAGCTTATTAAGGAATGAACCACAGATTATCAGACCATATCTTTAAAGCTAAGTATTTTATTTTAAATTATCAAATTTTAAAACACACTCTTTCATTACAGCTTCCATTTATTGTAAAATGTAACACTGCTACTCTCATTTCAGGCAATACAAAAATACAGGAAGCACTGATTTTCTGTAGGCAGAAATCCCTGATTGAAGTCAGGCATTCCCTATTACTTTTGCTTTAGAATTCATTAAATGCCTAGCATGGACTTGGTATTGTGTATAATATTTGCACCACACTTTGCAAAATAGCCATTTCAGGTGTAGAAAAGTGTTTGTTTAAGGTAAAAAGATCTTTGCAGTCTTTTTTGGTTGGCATTAAACACCGCATTCTTCCCAGATCTATAAGAAAGAAATGTTTGCAGTCTTACCTGGAATCAAGGGAGGGACTCTCTCAAGGTTACTTTTCAATCTCTGTCTGTAATTATGGACGTCAGGAGAGAAAAAAAAAAGTCAGAAAAATAGGTCCCTAGTAGAGAAGCACTCAACAGGAACTAAACATCTGAACGTTTAGACAGGATTAAACTCTGACAGGGCTTATCAGCCACCCCCACACGACTGAAGTAGTTGGAAGTGAGGTTAGACTGGAGTCCAGATAAGCAAGTGAATCTACACCCCTACCTGACTCACCGGGCTGAGAAGCGCGGAGCCCTAGTAAGTCACCACCGCACGTCCTCAAAGGGCTTTCCGCGCAGGAAATGGCAGCTGCCACACCCACCCCGCTACCTCTGTCTGGTGTTTGGCGACTCCCGGAAGACGCGCCGATGGGACCAGGGGAGATTCCTCCTGGGTGGGAGGGTCCGCTGACTGGGTGTGAAGCTGCGGAGAGGAAATTTCCCCACAAGAAAACCTTTCCAACCTTGTGGGTTGGGGGGAGAGAAGAGAGCGCCCCTGGCTCACTTCCCCACTCCCAAGCCCCCGCCCGAGCCCCGCCGGTGTGGCACACGTCGTCTGGTCGCCACAAGGCGGAGATCTCGGGCCTGAGGCCGAGGCCGGAGCCTTGCTGGCAGGATCGCGGGCCAGTGGCCCTCATCCCCGCCTCGGCATCCGCCGCTGACGTCGCGTGAGAAGCCTGGGGAGGGAGGAGCTCCGAAAGGCGGGCTCGGGTGGCTGGCAGCGCCTGGGAGGGCCAGGTCGGAGAGAGGAAGCTCCTCCCCTGTGCGCCCCGCCGCCGCAGAGTTGACCAGTCTCTAGAAGAGAAGAGTCCGCTCCGGCTCCGGATAAGCAGCGGCTTGGCGTGCGCTGCGCGGAGAATGGACGGCCTCGTGACCTCATGTCCGGCAGGCTGTAGTGCCTGCCGAGCCGGCTCGCGCAGGGGGTGGAGCCGCGGGAGCGGCGGGCACTTCCGGAATCGATCGGCTGCTTGAGTGCCCGCGCCACCCGCTACCATGAACGAGGAGGCCATCTGCAGCGTCCTGCCCACCATCCCGTACCACAAGCTCGCCGACTTGCGCTACCTGAGCCGCGGCGCGTCCGGCACCGTGTCTTCTGCCCGCCACGCAGACTGGCGCGTTCGGGTGGCCGTGAAACACCTGCACATTCACAGCCCGCTGCTCGACAGGTAGGGCGCCCTGGCGGCTCCACCGCGGAGCCCCGAAATCTGCGTTCCCCACCCCACTGGCTCTAACCCCCGGCAAGCGGGCTCTGAAGCCCAAGCGACGGTGACCACTTGGGATCGGCCGCACACCTCGTCACCTCTAGGCAGCCGTTCAACGCTTGGGCTAACATGTTGGGGAGAGCAGGCTTCTCTGGAGATGCAGCAATCACGCTTCTTTTCACTGCCCTCTCCTTTTTTTCTTACTCCTGGGCCTCCTTTCTCCAGACACCAAAAATCAGCAATCACAGCCCAACTCTAAACGTCCTCTTTATTGAAGTTGGGTTCTGTTTGCTTTGTTTTTCCCTTTTTTTTTTTCTTTTTTGAAGTCGAATTCTAGGGCTGCACTGCCCAATAGGTAGCTCTTAGCCATAGGTGGCTATTAACTTTTTTTAAAAGTGGCTATTAGAAAATTTCAAATTGTATATGTGGTTCACATTATATTTTTATTGAACAGCACTGCTGTAGAGTCTGGGACACTTTGGTTTGGGCTTTTTGTTGTTTTTGGTTTACACATGTAGGCATGAAAGTTTAGATATCAGACTCAATTTAGTTTCTCCTCTTACCGTCACAGGGAAGGAAGCCTGTCTCTAGAGGAAACTTGTATTATTTTTGCTAACAATAAACTGAAATCAGAAAGCTGTTAAATGACCAAAACTTTTGAATGTCTCTCCCATCCTGGACCAAGTTTAGTGCAATGTCCAGATTTCAAGGGAAGGCTAGATTAGTTCCTGTTTCCAGAAAAACCTTTCAACCATATATATTAATCAGTGAGTCTAGTCACTAGTCTTGTGTATTTTCCTTCCAATAGGAATTTAACTAGGCCCTGCATTCAATTCTTAGTGAGTTAACATCCATGACTGCAACATTCTCCTCTCCTCCCCCTATATCTAAAGTGAAAATACATCATGCTAGATGCCTGATTAGCCAGAGGCTGTCAGTATCCAACAGCAGATAAATTCCTCAGCTTCAGCCCTGCTAATGGTATTGACTTTCATCTGCCTGTGGCTTTTACTTGCTCTCTTGCTATCAGGCTTGGATGGGCTAGATCTCACAGTATGTTTGAGACACCTCTAGAAATTGTTCCCGCTTCTTGTGTACCATAATCCTGATTTAGTGATATACAGGGTATATTTACCCTGGGTCTTGAATTCTGTGGAGCAATTACTGGGAAATTATGTGTATGTAGTCAACTTTGAAGGGTGGTGGTTGATTAGAGAGGGTAGATGTATTTTAGAATCAACTATTAAAATATGTGGAAATCTAGCACTGATGGACTCCTTAGGTATTTTAAAGGAGATTGATCCTCCCATTTTGGATGCTGCTTCTCAAGATTTTAATTTATCTAAGTTTTGTGCCATTTGGGGCCAAGAAATGAAGGGAGTTCCCTCTCGTGCTCATTAACAATTTCATCATCTAAAATTCTTCACTAAATCGGGTAGGAAATTAATTCTGCCGTCAAAGACGCCATAAGGACCAGTGCAACACTCTGGCATTACTGCATCACATTTTTTCTTCCACTTGTTTCCTAGAATGTTAACATTAGCTGTATTTATGTAGTCTGAGCATAGGACTGGGCTCTGCAGTTGACTCACAGGATGTCTTATGTCCTCACTTAATGAAGTGGGAATAACAGATACATGTACTTCTTGGGCTCTGGTGTGGATAATGTTTGCATTGTTCTTTGAGATCACAAAAGAAAACTAAGTTTATGTGCTGTAACATGTTCTTATTTTAGTGATTGGTGAATTATTCTCTGTAACCTGACTTCTGCCCATGAGAGGACCTTCCCCAGCAATCTCCCAACGCCTCATGAATAGGTGAGTCTGATAGGTTGTTCAAATACCTTGTGTAAACAGTGTAACTGTTTTGTAACTGAAATTTGTTATGGGTAATTTTGGTAATATGTCTGTAAAAGCTGTTTTACATTTTTATTTTTTTAATATAAAAACCTAGTTTTAAAGTGTTCTGGCTTTTTCTGTTTTCCCACTCATTCTTCCTGAAATCTGACTTCAAGAATTTTCCTTCTCTGATTAAGCAGTGAGTGGAAAAAACAAAGGCTTTAGCGGCCCACAATTGCAATTCAAATCTGACTCCAAATCTGCCACTTATTGTTGGCATGACCAATAGAAATTATTAATTTATGTGAGCCTTCGTGCTCTCATATATAAAGTAGGGATAATGAAACCAACTGTAGTAAAGTGGCCAACAAATAATAGGATCACAAGAGAAGGAAGAATGCATCATACTCTTCATGGGAGGGGGAATTAGTACATTAAGTATCAATAAGATATCCCCTAGCATGCCCTCTCTATAATTCTTTCTCAGAGTATCCAGGAACCTTCCCAGCAAAGGTGCTACTCAATAACTGTCTTGTTGACCTACATTTCATGAGGCAAATACAGACCTGTTTCAGCTTAGGAAATATAAATTTAATTAAAGCAGGTCTCACAAACTGGTAAAATGGGTTGCCTCACAGTTGGGATATTAAGTGGCTGAAGAGCAGGGAGAAGAAGAGAAACTCTTTATGCATTCTTGAAATTCTTGAATTTTGAAACATGTAAGTATATTACCTCTTCAAAACATAGATGACTAAGATGTTTTTGCTTTATTTTGCTTATTGTTTGTTTTTAAAGGAGGCTTCATAGTCTGGTCTGGAATGTCTGTTGCTTTTCTTATTTCAGCAGCCATTCATCAAGAGCTTGGGTGGTTTAAGCACCAACTAATCATCATTGTTTACCTAATAAGCTTCTCCTAGAGACAGTTCTCTTTCTATCACTGCTGCTACCAATACCAAATCATCCATGGAAAAAAATTGGTGACAAATGCAGTTCCCTTCATATATATGTACACACACACATACGTACACACACACATACATACACACACATATACACATATATATATGTATATACCTCCCTTAGTCAATCAGGTCAATCAGTCAGCCACCAGAGCCTGGGTATTCTATTCAGCTAGTGTTTTTCTTTCTATTTACACTGCAACCTTTATAGTTTCAGACTCTCATTGCTTCACATCTTAACTAGTATTATAATCTTCTAATACCTGGCTTTCAAACTCTACCTCCTTCTGCTGATCCTACACCTTGCTGCCAAGTTAATCATCCTAAAAGTTTGTTCCACTCCTGTCACTCCTGTGCTCAATAACCTGTAGTCACAACTCAGTGACTACCAAATCAAGTGTAAATGCTCTCACCTGGCTTTAAGGCTCTGAGATGAGGCCCTACCCTACCCTATTCACCTTCACTCCCTTTACACACGCTGTTACACATCCTGATTCATATTAAACAATTTGTCATTTTCCAGATATAGCCTGTACTTTAACTTCCTTGAGTTAATTTGATACACATCTATTAGACAAATTCTGTGTGCCAGGTACTGTTCCAGATCCTGGGGAGACACAGATGAAAAAGAAAGGCAAAATCTCTCCCAGCTTGGAGAGGGACCACATATCTTGGATGCCCTTTTTCCAGTGGTTGAAATTCTATCCATC
Organism: Globicephala melas; assembly: GCF_963455315.2. Taxonomy (NCBI): domain Eukaryota; kingdom Metazoa; phylum Chordata; class Mammalia; order Artiodactyla; family Delphinidae; genus Globicephala; species Globicephala melas. The sequence continues at coordinate 32,337,638 of NC_083330.1, forward strand.
CTTAAGATACTGTTGACATCTCTCTCTAAAGGCTGTAGCAACTCCCTTAGCCCAGATTTACTAGTTCTCTGAGCTCCCTATATTTATTTATTTATTTGCTTGCTTATTTACTTGTTTTTGATGGCGCTTATCATATTCTGCCTTATATTTTAAGTATTTGGTTTTCTTTTTTTATTTGCTTTTCTTATTTTTTAACTTTATTGAGGAATAATTGACAAATATAATCGTATATATTTAAAGTGCAAAACATGATTATTTGCTATACATATACATCATCATGGAATAATTACCAATATCAATATAATTAACACATCCAAAGACATACAAGTGACCAATAGGTATATGAAAAGGTGCTCAACATCACTAATCATTGGAGAAGTGTAAATCAAGACCACAGTGAGTACTTATTTTTCTTAAAACGATTTCTGGACAGTTTGAGGTCACAGACTATGTGTTTTGTTTTTTGGTTTTTTTAAACTTACTAGTCTCCATAATGCTGAGCACAGTTCTTTATTCATAATAAATGTTCAATATTTATTTGTTTTATGAATGAAAAATCAAATGAACCTGGGATCCAGAGTTAGCCCAGGGATCCATTATAAGCATTTACCTGTTCTCAGTGTCCTTTTCCTGTGTTCCAGTATATAATTTCTAAGCATTATTGACCCTTATGCAACTATTATCATCTAGTCATTAAAATCTACAACATTTAAGTGTTTTAATATTCAGGATATTTAGAAAATTTTTACATGGTATGCAACCATAAAATTTAATATAATAGTCTAATCAAATGTGATCATTTTAATACAACATAAACTTAATGTAATTAGTTCAAGCACCTATCATTCTAATATAGACTTTATAAACTTAAACATGGTATTCTTTCCCTTTCCTGAGAAGAGTACAATAATAATCTGTATGTAGCACTTTTTTCTGTCAGTGGCTTATACAGGTATTTTGGTCTCTAAACAGACCTATGGAATATATAGGGTAGATATTATCCCAACTTTAAACACGAAGAAACTAAGAGAAGCTGCATAATTTACATGAGGTCAAAAGCTAATGAATGAAAAAATCCAGGATTAATTAATATTTATGGGCTTGATAATTGTGTATTTTTCCTTACTTTGAAATAATTACACATTTTCTTTCTTTAGTGAAAGAAATGATGTCTTAAGAGAAGCTGAAATTTTACACAAAGCTAGATTTAGTTACATTCTTCCAATTTTGGGAATTTGCAATGAGCCTGAATTTTGGGGAATAGTTACTGAATACATGCCAAATGGGTCATTAAATGAACTCCTACATAGGGTAAGTATTATACATTTTCAGTCGTTATAATTCTGTTATTCAACCTATATAGTACTTTCGTTTTACAAATGATCAGATTATTTGGGGATATATAGATGAATCAAAATAAGAATAATGAAAAACTTCACCATTTATGGCTTCTTTTGTGTTGTTAAAAATACTGTGGGGCTTCCCTGGTGGCACAGTGGTTGAGAGTCCGCCTGCGGATGCAGGGGACATGGGTTCGTGCCCCAGTCCGGGAGGATCCCACATGCCGCGGAGCGGCTGGGCCCGTGAGCCATGGCCGCTGAGCCTGCGCGTCCGGAGCCTGTGCTCCGCAACGGGAGAGGCCGCAACGGTGAAAGGCCCGGGTACCGCAAAAACAAAACAAAACAAAAAAATACTGTGGAGTCAGACCCTGCATTCTAAGTGACCTAGATTATTTTGCTTAGGTTACTGTTCCTGAGGTTTACATTGAATTCGAATATCCACATGTATATATATGTAAGAGAGGAACAGGAGAGAGAAAAGAAAAACTCTGCACACCATACAATTTATTGTTAGTTTAAGCCAGATTTCATTTTATGTTAAAGACAATGTAGGGTTCAAATTAAATGTTAATAATACCAGTTCATAAAGTTCTGAATTAATAGACCAAATAAATCTGAGTATCAAATACATGAGCTTTTCCAATAATAGACAATGGCATGAGCCATGTACCTTTTTCCCAAGGTATCAGTTATCTGGCTTTAATTGTGAATCCCATCAGTAAATAGATACGGCCCGGTTGTGGGGGGTGTCCAAAATATGTGTATCCATCTATTGTTGTTTGCTTGCTCTCATATTACTAAGATTATCTCTAGCCTGCAGTTTCTGTCAAGAAATATTTTTAAAGAACTCGGTCTCTTTTGTGAGGGGTGCTTTAGTTAAAACTGAGTAGTAACATAATCTGTAAAATCTAGTCACTGAACACTCCTAAATTCTGATACATCACAGTGATCTATAAGCAAACAAGAGAGAATGGGTGCCACTGTCACCACTCATGGAGTGACTTCCTCTTTATTTCGGGATACAACACATTCTGTTTGTGACAGGACCATCTGAAACAAGGGCAGAGTAAAGTAACTAGTGTCAGTGTATAAGATTTGTGTAACCAACGCAGCAAGTAAGATACAAATACTAATTAAACACAGTTTCCTTTTGTTAAATGGGTATAAGCATAAATTCTACTGTTGTCTTCCCATACCCCAGCACCACAGTAGATGCTCTGGTACCCAAATTTGGAGCCCATTAGAAATTCTAGAGCCTCCTACAGGGGGATTGCTGACTCCTGGAAGGAATCATAAAATACATAGTGAGCACTCATCTACCTTCCTCTCCATGATCAAAAGCTTCCATATAGCACTATACTGCAGAGAGGCCTTGTTACTTCTTTAAACTATATAATTTTCAGAAAAAGTTACCTTTTTAAAGATTAAAAGATTCAGTTACTCAAGGGGATGGGAATCTGTGTATACAAGAGGAAGTAATGTTGAACATTTGTGTTTTGTGTTTCTTTCGGTGTCCTGTATTATTAGGTCAGGATTTATCTTGAAGCACGTTCCCCCAACCTCACAAAAGATTATTGAAAAAAATCAAAATACTATGTAAAGACAAGTATTTTGAGCCACTCCCCTGCCAAGTTAGTTAATCAATGAACTATAAGCTGACCCATTTGCAGAAAAAAAATTCTTAACAACAGTTTTGAGCTCAGTGGAAGCATACTTTTTCATATTATTTAGTAAAATGTACCCAGTGGCATGGTCCCTGATGATTCATAGTTGGATATTCCCAAATTATCTAATTTTTCTGAGTATGTTCATTCTCCTGGGAAGCTGTATTAACTTTTATGTTCAGAAAACATTTAAGAAAGTTCAGATGACTGTCACTTGTAAGTACCAGGAAATAGAAAACATTACATTTTTAATGTTTCTATGTTATATATACTTAGAAATGAAGATGATTTTTGTCTCCTTCACAAAAGCAAAACTCCCAAATGCTAATTTTTCAAGCTGAAATGCAAGTAAATATATGATTTAAAAATATGAAGTATTAATGCTTAGTAAGTAAATATATTATGGTCATAATTTTAATTGATGCAGTGGTTATCATCGTAATAAAGTATGGTTTTATATTAATAGGAAACTTAAAATATAAATTTTGAATAGAAACAAAGTGTGTGTGTGTGTGTGTGTGTGTGTACACATTCATGGGCACAAGTTATTTGATAAGAAGCCATAGAATGGGAAGATGGGTATGAGTATAAATATATGTCTGGGTATTATACAGATAAAAAATAATTTAAAACTGTCTCAACTGAAGAAAGACCCCATACCATGTAGTTGCATTACCAGTATAAACTAAAAGGAAATATCAGTACTGTAAAGTCATTATTTTCTCTAATAATTGAGGAAAGTAAGATACAAGGATGTTAAATAACGTCAAATTGATAATATAAGAAAATGAGTATTTTTTGCCCTGAATTTAATTATACCAGATATTTAGTTTAATACTATATTTCCTCATGGAATATTTCATTTTCTAAGTGGAAATAAATTTGGCCACTAATTTTAGTTTTGTTTCTTTCCACATATATGAAGAAAAATGAATATCCTGATGTTCCTTGGCCATTAGGATTTCGTATTCTGCATGAAATTGCACTAGGTGTAAATGACCTGCACAATATGAATCCTCCTCTACTTCATCATGACCTGAAGACTCAGAATATCTTATTAGATAATGAATTTCACGTTAAGGTAGTTACTTTTTTAAAAAAAAAAAGCTTATCTGCATCCTTGTGTTTAATAGTTTTAAAGACTTTTTAGTTATTTCTTCTATCTTACCAATTTAATATCTCTGCCTTTTCCATAGCCCCTAATTCAGTGCCACTTCTTCCTGCTGCAGTGAGTTAGTTATTCCTAGACTACAGACATTGGTAAAATTATGGTTCAAAATACAGTCATTCTATTCTTAATTTAAATTGTCGATTATACCTTTGTTAACTTTTTATTTTGAAATTATTATAGATTCATAGATGGTTGCAAAGATAATACAAAGGAGTCCCATGTACCCTTCACCCAATTTCTGCCAGTGGTTACATCACATATAATTATAGTACTATTTCAGGACCAGGAATTTGGCATTAGTACAATGCATGTATATAGTTCTGTATCACTTTATCATGTGTAAATTTGTGTAACCACCACAGCAATCAAGATATAGCACTACTCTGTCACAAGAAAGATATCACTTATGCTACCCCTTTATAGTCATACCTTCTCCCCTCCATCATACCTAACTACTGTCAACCACTAACCTGTCTTCCATCTCTATAATTTTGTCATTTCGAGAATACTACATGAATGGAATCATACAGTGTGTGATATTGTGAGACTGCTTTGTTCACTTAGCATAATGCCTTTGAGATCCATTTAAGTTGTTGCTTGTGTCAACAGTTGGTTCCTTTTTCATTGGTGAATAGTATTCCATGGTATGGGTGTACAAAAGTTGTTTAACCATTCAGCTGTTGAGAGATATTTTGGTTATTTTTAGTCTTTGGCAATTACAATAAAGCTCCTATGAACAGTCCTGTGCAACTTTTTGAACAAACGTAAGTTTTCATTCCTCCTAGATGAATGCCCAAGAGTGTAACTGCTTGGTCATATGGTAAGCATATGTTTAGCTTTTTAAGAAACTACCTAGCTACTTTCCACAGTGGCTGTACCGTTGTATATTCCACCAGCAATGTATGAAAGACCCAGCTTTTCTGCACCCTCACCAGCATTTGGTATTATCATAGTTTTTTATTCTAGCATTCTAATAGATGTATAGTGATATAGCACCATGGTCTTAATTTTCATTTTCCTATAATGTTGAATATTGTTATTTATTTATTTGCCATCTCTATATCCTTTTCAGTGAAACATCTCTTCATATCTTAAGACCATTTTCTACTTGGATTCTTTGCTTTTATACTATTGGGTTTTAAGAGTTCTGTATATTTTTTAGATATAAGTCCTTAATCAGATATGTAGTTTGCAAAAATTTTCTGCCAATCCAAAGTTTGTTCTTTTCATCCTTTTAACAGGGTCTTTCACAGAGCAAAAGTTGTAATTTATTTCTTTTATGATCATGCTTCTGCTGTCGTGTCTAAGCACTCTTCACGAAGCCACAGGTATTGCAGATTTACTTCTATGTTATCTTCTAAAAGTTCCATAGATTTATGTTTTACATTTAAATCTGTGATCTGTTTTGAATTAATTTTTTGCATAAAGCATAAGATTTAGATACCTAAAGGCACCAGAGCAGTAGTGATTTCAGTTACCCTATATGTAACTGATGACAGCAAATAAAAAGTAGTTGCTGAGAAATTAATACTAAATGTAACTCACTTTATTTTTACATAGTATTTTGCTACACTTCAAATAATATACATAATTGAAGATTATTATAAGTATCCAAAAATGTTCAAATAAGTAATAAGGAAGTTGGAACAATAGAAAAATAAATATAAAAAGTGTGAGAAAAGTTAAGTGAAAAAATAAACCTTTATTGAAGGCACTCCCTCTGCCTAGAATAAAATGGAAGGAAAAGGAAGAGAGAAGCAAGCTGCTGCCTCAATACTACTTAAAAAAAAAAGACAAATCTATTACATCAGTTATAGAACCATACAGGTAGAAGTGACCTATTCTAGTCCCCTAATCAGCTGGTCCTCTGAATCCTCACTACAACAATCCCTCATCTCCCAAGGCAGTTACCCTGTGACAAGAGAGTGTTTAAGCTCCGTAACTGAATGACTGTGACATTTTTTTATGCGATCAGTCAAAACTCCTTCTCTGTTGCTTCCACTCATCGGTCCTAGTGATAAAGTGAGTTCAAAGTCCAATTTTATTTCCACCTGACAGTCCTTCTGAGATTTGAAGTTAGCTATAATCCCCTTACTTCTCACATACACTTTTCCCTTATACACATCTTTAGTTTCTTCAGCCAATTTCCTTATTACATAGGTTTTAATCCCAGGTGCTATCTAGATGCATCTGTGTTTAAATCTCTCTTAAATTTTGATCCTCAAAACTAATCAAAGTACCCATATATACCTAACACAAGTTTGTGTGGCCAACACATTAGTGAGGTCAAACAAACCAAAATGTCAGAGTTTGGAGCAGAGAAAGGTTTATTGCAGGGCCAAGCAAGGAGAAGAGGTAGCTCATGCTGAAAAAACCCTAACTACCCAAAGGGTTTCAGCAAAGCATTTTTAAAGGCAAGGTGAGGAAGGGACACACCTTGGGTATGTGGTCAGCTCTTGCACAAATTCTCTGATTGGTTGATGGTGGTCAATCCTTAGGTGCTAGAAGGTCTGGGGATTACGTGCCCATGATCATCAAGTAGTTAATTTCTTCCATTTGTTGGTGGTTTTAGCATCTGAAAAAAATCAGGAAATATGCATCAGATACTATTATCTAGGTACTTTAGAGAGGAGCTAAAGCAGTAGATATGTGGGGGGAGGTCTGTCCCAGGAAGGCCTCATAGGGTCCTGGTCAGTTACACCCTTGATGTGGTGTGATAAATGTAGAATCGTCCTTAAATACTTTACTTCGTATTCATAGTTCCTTACTAATTCGTCTTTTGGGGGGCAGTCCTATAACAACATTCAAGTTGGGCTCAGTGTCAACAAGAAACACTGAGAGGTTTTCTTTCTTTTTTTTTTTTTAATGTATTGTTAATTAAGTCATGTCTCCTTGTCATGTACTTCACAGGATATTTTCTGGACATCATCAAAGTTTATCTTGTTAGATTTGGGTGATAACTTCAGCTCTTAAGACCTCTTTGAACGTTTTTTCTGTAGCCCAAGGATTTTTAACTTTGTCCTCCAGCTTTGTGTCATCTTCAAATTTAATTAGCTGCTTTTTTGTATCTTCAAGTCATGATTAACTATTAAGCAGTACAGAGCTCAAATCAGAGCTACACAACATGGTCTGAAAACCTCCTTTCAGGTCAATATCAATCCTTTTATTAATTAGGGCTTTTGGAGAATAAGCATTCATTTTGTTTGGAATATTCCTAAAAGAGCTGTTATACAGCCCATATTTCTCCATTTTTTCCCATTAGAATATTACAAAAGTCCTTGCTTGACTGCTTTCCCAGGTGTCCTTGTTACCAAGTCCAAGTTCATACTGCTCACTGCAGGACAGGGCCAGTAAATCAACAGACGAGGTGTTGGGGCAAGGAATAGCAACTTTATTCAGAAAGCCGGTAGACCAAGAAGATGGTGGACTAGTGTCCCAAAGAACCACCTTACCCCAGCTAGAATTCAGACTAAAAGGGGAGAGGGTGTGGTTGGTTGTTGCAAATTTCTTGGACTCCTTTGTTTTTGCAGCAGTCCATGTAGGTCAGATCTTGATGTTCCTGTAAACGTCCAACAAGACAAATGTAATTGTCTGTTCTGTAACTTTTTATCTCTGTATGAATAGAAAAGTGTTATACCCTTAAAGGTCAGAGCCTTGAGAATGGGCTGTCTTGTATATTTCAGGCTATAGGCAACCTTCTTAACTTGTAGCAAAAGCAATAGAATACGAAGGTTAAAGTAAAAGAAACAGATCCAATATGGAGTCAGATTTATTCTTCCTTGTTACATACTCATGACTTACTCCCTTTCCTTTTCTTCCTCATTATCAGAGTGGCTTTCCCTGACAACCTGCCTAGTTCCTCTGTATCCTCATACCTTGATTAATGCTTCTCCATAGTATTTTTCACCATCTTACAGAACATTTTTTATTAATATGTTTATTGACCGTCTTCCCCAATTATAATATAATAAGCTTCACAAAGACTAAAATGTAGTCTGTTTTATTCACTGCCACCTGCTTAGCATATGCCGTATAGAAGCATTCAATAAGTAGTTGTTGAATGAACAAATGAATGAATTCCAGATCTTCTATATATACCCGATAGGTCTGATAATTTAATAGTCAAGGATATTATTAAAGTACCTCAGAATGTTTTATAATATACAAACTGTTTTAACGTTTACTCTTTGACAGTAGTACTACTGACAAAAAAGGAAATGAAGTCTGTCATTCCTTTATTAAGTATTTGTGGAGCAACAGTGTTGTGCTAGACATCCCAAGTACTTGGGATATGTCGCATGAGGTCTGAAATTGATCACTGGGCTAATATAATTTTTCATTAGTTCTTTCTGGCTCTTTTATCAATTACTCATAAAGTAACCCTTTCATTAAATTTTTAAACCTGGGATTAAGGGTAGTCTCTGCCAATATATAGATTTGCAAAATCAATATTATTTTCCCTTTTTAAAAATCAGAATGACATTTGCTTTTCTCGTATCCTGTAATACCTTTCCATCACCATGGAGGTATTTGCGAGTATTCTAACTAAACCTGAAATATATGTAAAATGACCTGAGATTTGTACTTTATAAACTTTTCAACCTCCTTGGACTTTATTTTCTTCATCTCAGTCCAGAAACTATTCTTGATACAGAAAACAGAAGCAAAGTAATAGGTGATGATGATCCCTACTTTCTCTTTTTCATTGATCAGTAGGGTACCCATGGTCTTTCTTTGAAATAAATAGAATTTAAAATAGTTTGGCTTTGTGTGTTTTTTTTTAACTTTTATTAGCTTTAACACATACAAAACTGTGACCTTTCTAATACTATTCTTACAAATTATGATACTCTTTTATATGCATCTTCTGTGTCTCTACTTTTTATTTTATAAATGTCCCTTAAAAGTCAAAGTTTATCAGTGATTCATGAAAAAGTAACAGTTACCTGATCTACCTATCTTCTTGGAAGGGCCTTTAAATGAAGTGCAAAAAATCTTTTAAAATACTTAATGAAATGAAATGGAAACACACCTTGCTACAGTTTTTTGAAGTAAATTTTTATACTGGAATGCTAACCAGAAACATAGTATCTAAAAGAAAAACATATACTACCAATTAAGATCAACCAGGACTTTTCTACTTTAAAAAGAATACATTCAATTTGTTTATCTGCTGGTCAGTATCAATTAGTGCACCTTAAATACAAATGAACCTGTGGTAGGCTTATTTGAAATAAATGTTTATATGTACCATGTTTGATTTCTCAGCTATTCTGTCCATCATGTGTGGAACTTCTAAGAATACTTAAAGTTATTCCTCATAGCTTCTTACTGATAACTTTATAAATTTACAGACATGGATAGTATTATATAAATGAAAATAGCTATTCTGGTAGGGTAATAAGATTATGGATGAGTTTTATGAATAGTGTGTTTTAATTTCCTCTAGTTTTTTAATCTTTTTTTAAATTGAAGTATAGTTGATTTACAATATTATGTTAGTTTCAGGTGTACAGCAAAGTGATTCAGTTTTATATTTTTTTCAGATTATTTTCCTTTATAGGTTATTTTGAGATACTAAATATAGTTTCCTGTGCTAATACAGTAAATTCTTGTTGCTTTTATCATCTTTTTTAGCTAAAAAGAACCTTTACCTTTGAAATGCATGTTAATATCTTGTATAGAATAGAAAAGTTCCTATCCTCTGTCTTCATTGCTGAATGATACCAGGACCCTCAAGAAATCGTGGAACTTGTATTCCTCTCATCATATTCTTCACTTTTTTTTCTTCTCTGGAAGATCCAAATTTAATGAATCGTGTCTTTGGTATATGGTGTTTGTAATAGAGAAGGGGGACAAATATGGTTCCATGTGAAAGCCAAACTAAATTAGCTGATAAAGGGAATTCTGATTAAGTTTTCTAGGTGAGATTTAAGAACATAGATGAAGACCTTAGGTGAAGTGAAAGGAGCACATAAGGAAGCAAGCTCAGAATACATTTTCTCCAGCACTGTATTCAAACCAGTATTTAGCCCAGTAGTTTGCAATTTGTGGGTCAGGTATAAGATGGACCACATCCCAGTTTTTGGGTTTTTTTTTAACATTTCTCACTGTGGCACAGAAATAAACTTTGCTTCTCATAGTAATGCTTATTATCCTAGCAGATGTGCAGCTGGAGGACTGTTTTTGCTTTTAGAGAATGAGTGGGAGGAATAAGAGTTTGTAGTGGCAAGTAGAAGTAAGTAGGATATACGGTTCCCCAGAGTCTTAATACCACCTCAAAGTGTATTAAAGGCCCTGAAACTATGTACTGTGCTTATTAGTATTGTATGAATAAGAGCAATCTTTAGAGGCTTATTCCCATGTACAAAACATTAATAATACTAACACACAGGGGTCATTTACTATGTGTCAGATACTGTTCTGAGTGCTTCACTTAGAATAACTAGTTTAATATCCTCAGTACAACCCTGTGTTATGTTATTATCCCCAGTTTAAAGATGGGTAATCTGAGGCACAGAGAAATTAGAAAACTTGTCCAAGGTTGCACAGCTAATTAAGGGGTAGAAGTGGAATGTAAATCTAAGTAATCAAGGCTCTAGAACCCATGTTCCAGAACACATATTATATTGCCTTTAGAAATCAATCCAGCTTATCTTCATGTAGTGGCACCATGTTTCCTCTTGGTCTTTTCTAATTATTTTTCTTAGACTTACCCTTTTATTATGATAATGTATGAAAGATTCATATAGGCTACCCCCTCCCTTTTTGGAGTGGAGCCATAATTTTTTTTAATCTCAAATTCATCTAAACACTAAATAACTTATTTCTTCTCTTAAAGCTAGTGAACATTTTAAGAGTTAAATGATTGAACCACAAATGGTGTGCTGGATAGAGCTCGAGCTATTCCACTCTGTTGACTCCTAAATTGTGCCGTGTGAAGGTCTAAGTGATTTAAATGTCTTCAGAGTTTTCCTATACTCTTTTGTTCACTAAATATTGTTTCTGTTCTTACATTTTTGTCTCCCTTTTAAAAAAAACATTGGAACGTTTTAGATAGTTATAAGATATTGTGTATTGATAGCATCTGCACAAAATTTACAAGTGAAGTAAAACTGTAAAGGACATATCAAAAGTACAGAATGTTTGTCACTGATAATGCTTTAGGCACTCCTTGTCATGGACATAAATATGTTTTTTTACTCTTTTTTTTTTTTTTTTTTTTTTGGTGGTACGCCAGCCTCTCACTGTCGTGGCCTCTCCCCTTGCAGAGCACAGGCTCCGGACGCGCAGGCCCAGCGGCCATGGCTCACGTGCCCAGCCGCTCCGCGGCACGTGGGATCCTCCCGGACCGGGGCACGAACCCGCGTCCCCCGCATCAGCAGGAGGACTCTCAACCACTGCGCCACCAGGGAAGCCCATAAATATGTTTTATATGCTAACTATACTATTGTTAACAGATATTCTTTTAGTGGTAGGCATAAATCATATAATAATGAGTTATACTATATTGGAATTTTACTTATTTCAAAATTTAAGGATACTATTTTTAGCACATTATAAATAAGAACATATAAACCTGAGTTGTAAACAATACCCAGTGACAATCGTATTAGATATGACTAGTTTAGCAGTTTTGTGAGGCATAGGTAAATTTTGAAAGCACATGATATAAAGCTACTTGTCACAAAAAGTGAAGTGTATATACTCATTCAGAATAAAAGGCAAAAATACTCCTGTTTAAGTTTCCAAAACTTAGTCTCTTAAAATTTGTAATATTATGCTGAACTTCAAGTCAGTTTATATTGCTTTTAGAGTTGTTGGGTTCAGCACTATGGAATCCAATTTGTTAAGAAACTAATAGACTATTATAGAAATAAAATATTAATATATATAGCATTTACTCTGGTCTCATGTCTAAATATAATAAATATAAACAAAAACAATTCTTGAATTTTTTTAAAGAGAAAATTTAAAAATTCAATTACTCTTTTCCCTTCCAGATTGCAGATCTTGGCTTATCAAAATGGCGCATGATGTCCCTCTCACAATCACGAAGTAGTAAATCTGCACCAGAAGGAGGGACAATTATCTATATGCCACCTGAAAACTATGAACCTGGACAAAAATCAAGGGCTACTATCAAGCATGATATATACAGGTACAGCATGTTACTTTTGCTCAGAGTTAACCTTGTCTAAAAAACAAGATTAATCAATCCGAATTTTGAAGCTACATTTTAAAAGTATGATTTTTATGCTTCTCTCATAAGCGTGGTGAAAATAAATTAGAGACAGTGGTTAATGTTTTTCATATTAAAGATGCCTTGCTTTGGGAGTTCCCTGGTGGCCTAGTGGTTAGGATCCCGGTTTTCACTGCCGTGGCCCAGGTTCAGTCCCTGGTCAGGGAACTGAGATCCCACAAGCTGTGTGGTGCAGCCAAAAAAAAAAATTAAAAATTAAAAATGTGAAAATAAAGATGCCTTACTTTTTTTTTTAATATTTATTTACTTATTTATTTGGTTGCGGCGGTGGGCTCCTTAGTTGCGGCACATGGGCTCCTGGGTTGCAGCATGCAGGCTCCTCAGTTGCAGAATGCATGTGGGATCTGGTTCTCTGACCAGGGATCAAACTCGTACCCCCTGCATTGGGAGCATGGAGTCTTAACCACTGCGCCACCAGGGAAGTCCTGATGCCTCGCCTTAAGCTACTTTTACATCCTTAAAAATTATTAAAGCATATCTTGTTGTCCTATCAATTTATAATATTCAAGGGTTTTTATCATATGTGACCTTGATAGGGGGAGGGAAACAGTGCAGTTAACATTTAACACTACCAAAAGAGACAGTACTTACACCAGAAAAAGAGTCAATAGAATAGGGCTACATGAGACAGCCTTTTTTATTGCTCTTTATTTTGTGTGAATAATAGAATCATGTAATTAAAGGGCATAGCTTATCTAGGTGTTAAAGAATCATCCACAAGTTATCCTTGCCTATAACTTCAAGTTCTTATTACAGTAATTTCCTAATTTTTCAAATTGAATTAATTCCCTTTCAAAACAAAACTGTATATGAATATTCATCATCTTGGTTCTATATAGTGATTCTTTAAGCAGCATTTCACTACATTATTACTTTAAAAAATGGTATCTCACAGTCAGCTTTTAAAATCAGTACCATTTTAGTTTATTATGAATAGTTTATAAAGTACTATATGTATATTTTTATCTTAAACAGCTATGCAGTTATCACATGGGAAGTCTTATCTAGAAAACAGCCTTTTGAAGGTAAGTGTACTTTGACTTCCTTATTCTAGGTGACATCATATTGGTAAGTCATACTCAGAACTATCTGAATAAAGATCACTTATTTTAAATCTGCCTAACAGTCATTTTGTGGAAAACACACTAGAAAAACAACAATTTGTCACTGTGAATCCACTGTATGATGGAAAGTACTGGATTAAGGATCAGAAAAATGTGTAGATTCTTCTTGTTCTGATAGTAATTAACTCTATTATAAGCCACTAAATCTCTTAAGTCCTCATTTTTTTTATCTGCAAAATAAGAATTTTGAATTCTTATTTCTAAGATTCATTCCAGCTATAAAATCGTTTGTATGAAAATTTAACTAGTGCTTCTTCTAAAGACCAGCAAATACTGAAGAATACTTTTAAAATTTTCTGATAATATTGTCTCTTTCTTTATTTTGAGGTTCATTTAGGTCAGTTTGCTGTGTAACAACCTCAGAATCTCAGTAGTTTACAAACTAAATATTTATTTTTCATTCACGTTGGGTTATTAGTTGCTATGGCCCTTCTTGGCTCTGCTAGGTTCTGCTCAGCTCTGCTGAGCTCTGTTTTACTCTGCTCTCTTCATACTCCATTGGCCAAATCAAATCACATGGCCAAGCCCAGAATTAAAGAGGTGAAGATATAAACTCCTCCCACGAGAGGCAGCAAGTCTGGCAATAGCTGGGATCTAAATATTCCTTTGACAGAAAGGGAAGTAATGAATTATTCCTAAGCTTTTAAGATTCCCTCATGTTCATTTGGTTGGCTTTAGAATGTATTTAATATATTAAATCATAATATATTTCTAATGAATGAAATATATTTGTTTTGACAGAAGTCACCAATCCTTTGCAGATTATGTATAGTGTGTCACAAGGACATCGACCTGACACTAATGAAGAAAGTTTGCCATTTGATATACCTCATCGAGCACTTATGATCTCTCTAATAGAAAGTGGATGGGCACAAAATCCAGATAAAAGACCGTCTTTCTTAAGTTAGTGTACAGTTTTAATCTGGGCCTTTTGAATTACAAAAATAACAAATACACTGTAAATAAAATATTCCTTGAACAACTACGAAAGTTAGCTGACAAGCTCAAAGTTTTTTTTTTCTAATTCAAAGTTGTTTTTATTTTATGAGATGAGATTGAAGTGGTAAGGAGAGACTGTTGACTATCATCATAAAAAGGTTAGAAATTTATTCCAAGTACAATGGAAAGCCATTAAAGTGAGTTTTTCAGGGAAATAACATGATTAAATTTAAGTTTAGGAGATATCACTCACTGCTATGTATAAAATTGATTGGAGAAGGGCAAGAGTAGAATTTCCAGACCAATCCTGGAGATCGAAAAATCAGATAGAATTAAGATTTATTTCAGAAGTAGAATGAATCATCACCTAAATGTAAACATAGAAGAAAATCTTCATGATCTTGGGTTAAGCAAAGAGCTCTTATATATGACATCAGAAACAAGACCTATTAAAAAAATTCTTTGATAATTGAACTTCAAAAAAATTGAAAAATTTTACACTTCAGAAGATGCTATAGAAAATGAAAAGACAAGCTGTAGACTGGGAATCTTCTTTCCAACTAAAAAAAGAAAACCAAATATATTTTCCATTCAAAACTTATGTCTAGTGCTCATCAGCATTGTATTTAAAAAAAATCAAAAGTTGCTATAATAATGGACTAACATCTTATCTCTTATCTCCCAGAACCATGTAATAGGGTGTGTGTGTGTGTGTGTGTGTGTGTGTGTGTGTGTATGTGTATATATATGTACATATATGTGTGTATGTATTGGCTTGGCCAAAAAGTTTGTTTGGCTTCTTCTATAAGATCTTACAAAAACCTGTACGAACTTTTTGGCCATCCCAATACATATCTCCTTTGTCCCCAGTGCCACTTCCAAACTATAATTTCTTCTCCATTCCCTAAAGACTCTAGCTCTTCTGAAGATCATGCCATTAGGCAGTACTTCTCTACAAACTTCCTGGTTTTTCCCTATTGTTCATTGCAGAACAATGGCTTTTGGCTTACTTACTTCTACATCCTGCATTGATCAGTGCTGCTGAATATTTGAGAGGAGCGCTCTGCGGATCTCTGGAGTTCTCTGTCTGTGTACTTCTCCTCTTCGGTGCTCTGTCCTATAAACTCTATCTGCCTCCGTCTACCCTAACTCCCAGCCCTGTCTCTTCAACTCTGAGCTTCCTCTGGGCCCCACCTTACTTCTCTACCCTGTAGTATAGCTGGAAACTCTCCGAAGGCAGTAAGCTTGGGTAGTCAGGCTGTCATAAGGCTGACCTCAGTTGTTTCCTATCACTTAGAGATCACTGTCCTTTGTTGCCTGATATCTAGTGTCTTGAAAACCACTGTTTCATGCATTTTGTCTGGCTAATGGTTGCTTAAGGCAGGAGGGTGAATTGGTCCTTGTTTCTTCATCTTGGCCAGAAATGGAATTCATTGGTTTCTCTTTAAATTAATGGCTAAAACTAGGCACTAAACTCTACTTAGCAATTCTGTTATGTTTCTCAAATACATCTACTATTCCATTCTCATATATCACCTGTTGTTAAGTTGTGGTGCAGAGACCTCTGGAGGTGGGGTTGGTTCCTGAGACTTTTCTAAGTGGTTCACAAAATCAAAACTTTTCAAAATAATAAATATTAAGGTATTATTTTCCCTTTTTACTCTCATCCTCTGGAAAAATCTTTCCAGAGACTAAATTAAGTATGATGATATCATTGCTCCAACGGATAATGGAATGTGTTTTCATTTACTCTGATGTGTTAAAATTTTCTGTTTTAATCTAATGTAGTAAATATCAATAGATATGACCAACGTATACAACAGCTCTTAATAATTTTGAAGAGTTCTGAGACCCAAAAGTTTGCAAATTACAGACTTAGATGATCATCTTGTACTACTGTAGGAGATGCATAAGTCCCATACTTCATGTTTCCAAAGTGAAGGTGAAATTCCATTTCAATCCCTAAGAAGGAAAGCATGGGAGGAACATTTCTAGTCCTATCTGCCCCTCAGCACTCCTCCTCCTCATTTGTTAGTTTTAGAGAAAAAGCAAGCGTACTCATCTAGTCCCTTCTCAGTTTTCTCCTCCTTTTAGAAGTAAGCTTGTCTAAAGGATGCACACATTTTGTGCTTCCCCATATGGAAGCAGGTGAGGCCTGTAGCTGAGTGAGTAAAACTGTCAACTGAAGGGACAAAGTGTTACTAAGCCCATATGCTACAGATCTAAAAAGGGACAGATTCCAATTAGCTTTATCAGTAATAAAGGTGATGTTTTGATCATCATCTCTCATTATTGTGTGGCTTTTCTTAATAGATTCTGAACTTAGGAAGACAAGACAGGGGTAATGCATATTGTACCTTATCTTCCCTTCTTAAACCTCCTACACCCTATGTTCTGTATTTCTTTTGAGCATTGAGAAAGTAGAAACCATGAGAGAGAACTCCCTTGTAGTTCCACTACCAGATCTATAAACTTAGTTGTACTTGACCTGTCTTTCCTGCTTTATCTCTTTTACAGTGGGAAAAAAGTGTTCTTACACAATTGTAAACAGTATTACTTGTGCTCTGGATGCCATTCCCTTACTCTCTTCAGCATTCTGTTCTTTATATTCTCTCTCTGCTCTTGCATTGCCAATCTCTGCCTGTCTACTGGATCGTTCATCTGTCATACAGATCTATGCTATTATTATATCCTGTCTTTATATAGGAAAAAAATTCTTGACCCCATATCATCCTTCAGCTACCACCTCATTTTTCTACTCCCATTTAGATCTAAACACCTTGTAGGAATTGTCCATACTTATTGTCTCTACTTCTTCACCTCTAATTCAATTTTTAACAAACTTACATCAGTCTTCTGTTTTCATATCTCCACTAAAGCTGCATTTGTTCAAGTTACCAAGGATGGCAATTTTGGAAAATACTGCTTATCTTACTTGGCCTCTCAGCAGATTAGATATGGCTGACTCTTCCCTCCTTGAAACGTTCCCTCTGATACCTTAAAAGACACAAGAGACCATACTCCCTATTATCCTCTCTTCCTCTACCTCTTTTTTTCTTCCTCTGCTCAATTTCTAACTGTTGGAATGCCTCAGAGCTCTAATATGGGTCCTTTACTGTTTGCCATCTGTACTTTCCCCCTAGATGATCCAGACCAGATCATGGCTTTTATACCATCTATATGTTAGTGATGCTCAGTTTTATATCTAGAGCCCTGGCCTCTCCCTTAAGCAACAGGTCCATATATTATTGTAGTAATAGTGGTAATTATGATTGTTTCTACTCATTGGCTATTATGAATCATGCTGCTATGACTGTTCATGTGCAAGTCTGTGTGTGAACATATATGTTTTCATTTCTCTCAGGTAACTACCTGAGTGGAATTGCTTGGTGGTATGGTTGTATGGGGACTAGTGCCTGTGTTCTGGTGGATGAGGCTGGATCTTGTCTTTCTGGTGGGCAGGTCCACGTCTGGTGGTGTGTTTTGGCGTGTCTGTGGACTCATTATTATTTGAGGCAGCCTCTGTGCTAATGGGTGGGGTTGTGTTCCTGTCTTGCTAGTTGTTTGGCATAGAATGTCCAGCACTGTAGCTTGGTAGTCATTGAGTGAAGCTGGGTGCTTGTGTTCAGATGGAGATCTCTGGGAGATTTTTGCCATTTGATATTATGTGGAGCTGGGAGGTCTCTTGTGGACCAGTGTCCTGAAGTTGGCTCTCCCACCTCAGAGGCACAGCACTGACTCCTGGCTGCAGCACCAAGAGCCTTTCATCCACGCAGCTCACAAGAAAAGGGAGAAAAATTAGAAAGAAAGAATTAGTAGAAGTACAAAGAAAGGAGGGAGGGAGGAAGGAAGGAAGAAAGGAAGAAAAAAGAAAGAAGATAAAATGAAATAAAATAAGATAAAATATAATAAAGTTATTAAAATAAAAAAAATTATTAAGAGAAAAAAAAACGGACGGATACAACCCTAGGACAAATGGTGGAAGCAAAGCTATACAGACAAAATCTCACACAGAAGCATACACATACACACTCACAAAAAGAGGAAAAGTGGAAAAAATCATAAATCATGCTCTCAAAGTCCACCTCCTGAATTTGGGATGATTGGTTGTCTAAAGGAGGGAAGGAAGGAAACAAAGAATGAAGATAAAGTAAAATAAAGTTATTAAAATAAAAAGTAATTATTAAGAATAAAATTTAAAAAAAAAACAGACGGATAGAACCCTAGGACAAATGGTGGAAGCAAAGCTATACAGGCAAAATCTCACAGAGAAGCATACACATACACACTCACAAAAAGAGGTAAAGGGGAAAAAAATGATAAATCTTGCTCTCAAAGTCCACCTCCTCAATTTGGAATGATTCGTTTTCTATTCATGTATTCCACAGATGCAGGGTACATCAAGTTGATTGTGGAGCTTTAATCCGCTGCTTCTGAGGCTGCTGGGAGAGATTTCCCTTTCTCTTCTTTGTTCTCACAGCTCCCAGGTGCTCATATTTGGATTTGGCCCCGCATCTACATGTAGGTCGCCGGAGGACATCTGTTCTTCGCTCAGACAGGACGGGGTTAAAGGAGGAGCTGATTCGGGGGCTCTGGCTCTCTCAGGCCGGGGGGAGGGAGGGGCACCGAGGGCAGGGCGAGCCTGTGGCGCCACAGGCCGACGTGACGTTGCACCAGCCTGAGGCGCGCCGTGCGTTCTCCCGGGAAGTTGTCCCTGGATCCCGGGAACCTGGCAGTGGCGGGCTGCACAGGCTCCCCGGAAGAGGGGTGTGGATAGTGACCTGTGCTCACACACAGGCTTCTTGGTGGCGGCAGCAACAGCCTTAGCGTCTCATGCCCGTCTCTGGGTTCCGCGCTTTCATCTGCAGCTCGCGCCCGTCTCTGGAGCTCCTTTAAGCAGCGCTCTTAATCCCCGCACCAGGAAACAAAGAGGGAAGAAAAAGTCTCTTGCCTCTTCGGCAGCTCCAGACTTTGCCCCAGACTCCCTCCAGGCCAGCCGTGGCATGCTAAATCCCTGCAGGCTGTGTTCACGCAGCCAAACCCAGTCCTCTCCCTGCGCTCCAACCAAAGCCCGAGCCTCAGCTCCCAGCCCCACCCACCCCGGCCGGGGAGAAGAGAAACCTCTCGGGCTGGTTAGTGCCAGTCGGCACTGATCTTCTGTGCGGGAATCTCTCCACTTTGCCCCCCGCACCCCTGTTGCTGTGCTCTCCTCCGTGGCTCCGAAGGTTTCCCCCTCCACCACCCACAGTCTCTGCCCTCGAAGGGGCTTCCTAGTGTGTGGAAACCTTTCCTCCTTCACAGCTCCCTCCCACTGGTGCAGGTCCCGTTCCTATCCTTTTGTCTCTGTTTATTCTTTTTTCTTGTGCCCTACCCAGGTACGTGGGGGGTTTCTTGCCTTTTGGGAGGTCTGAGGTCTTCTGCCAGCGTTCAGTAGGTGTTCTGTAGGAGTTGTTCCACGTGTAGATGTATTTCTGGTGTATCTGTGGTGAGGAAGGTGATCTCCCCATCTTACCATTCCACCATATTCCCGGAAGCCCTTTGGCAACTTTTAAAAGTGAAAAAGACAACTGCGGTTGAACACAAAAGGAAAAAATGGGACTTCCCTGTTGGCGCAGTGGTTGAGAGTCCGCCTGCTGATGCAGGGGACATGGGTTCGTGCCCCGGTCTGGGTAGATCCCACATGCCGTGGAGTGGCTGGTCCTGTGAGGCATGGCCACTAAGCCTGCGCATTCGGTGCCTGTGCTCCACAATGGGAGAGGTCACAACAGTGAGAGGCCCACGTACTGCAAAAAAAAACCAAAAAACAAAATGGATGAATAGCAGAATAACTGAGGCAGAAGAATGGATAAGTGACCTGGAAGATAAAGTAGTGGAAATAACTACTACAGAGCAGAATAAAGAAAAAACAATGAAAATAACTTAGGACAGTCCCAGACACCTCTGGGACAACATTAAATTCACTAACATTCGAATTATAGGGGTTCAAGAAGTAGAAGAGAAAAAGAAAGGGACTGAGAAAGTATTTGAAGAGATTATAGTTGAAAACTTCCCTAATGTGGGAAAGGAAATAGTTAATCAACTCTAGGAAGCACAGAGAGTCTCATGCAGGATAAATCCAAGGAGAAATACGCCAAGACACGTATTAATCAAACTGCCAAAAATTAAATATAAAGAAAAATTATTGAAAGCAGCAAGGGAAAAGCAAAAATAACATACAAGGGAATCCCAATAAGGTTAACAGCTGATCTTTCAGCAGAAACTCTGCAAGCCAGAAGGGACTGGCAGGACATATTTAAAGTGATGAAGGAGAAAAACCTGCAACCAAGATTACTCTACCCTGCAAGGATCTCATTCAGGTTTGATGGAGAAATGAAAACATTTACAGACAAGCAAAAGCTGAGAGAGTTCAGCACTACCAAACCAGCTTTACAACAAATGCTAAAGGAACTTCTCTAGGCAAGAGAAGGAAAAGACCTATAATACCCAACGCAAAACAATTAAGTAAATGGGAATAGGAACATGCATATCGATAACTACCTTAAATGTAAATGGATTAAATCCTCCAACCAAAAGACACAGACTGGATGAATGGATACAAAAATAAGACCCATATATATGCTGTCTACAAGAGACCCGCTTCAGACCTAGAGACTCACACAGACTGAAAGTAAACGGATGAAAAAAGATATTCCATGCAAATGGGAATCCAAAAAAAGCTGGAGTAGCAATTGTCATATCAGACAAAATAGACTTTAAAATAAAGACTATTAGAAGAGACAAAGAAGGACACTACATAATGATCAAGGGATCGATCCAAGAAGAAGATATAACAATTGTAAATATTTATGCACCCAACATAGGAGCACCTCAATACATAAGGCAAATACTAACAGCCATAAAAGGGGAAATCGACAGTAACACATTGATAGTAGGGGACTTCAACACCCCAGTTGCACTAATGGACAGATCATCCAAAATGAAAATAAATAAGGAAACACAAGCTTTAAATGATACATTAAACAAGATGGACTTAATTGATATTTATAGGACATTCCATCCAAAACAACAGAATACACATTTTTCTCAAGTGCTCATGGAACATTCTCCAGGATAGATCATATCTTGGGTCACAAATCAAGCCTAGGTAAATTTAAGGAAATTGAAATTGTGTCAAGTATCTTTTCCGACCACAACGCTGTGAGAATAGATATCAATTACAGGAAAAGATCTGTAAAAAATACAAGCACATGGAGGCTAAACAATACACTAATTAATAACGAAGTGATCAATGAAGAAATCAAAGAGGAAATCAAAAATACCGGAAACAAATGACAATGGAGACACTGTGATCTAAAACCTATGGGATGCAGCAAAAGCAGTTTTAAGAGGGAGAGGGAAGTTTATAGCAATACAATCCTACCTTAAGAAACAGGAAACATCTCGAATAAACAACCTAACCTTGCACCTAATGCAATTAGAGAAAGAAGGACAAAAAATACCCCAAAGTTAGCAGAAGGACAGAAATCATAAAGATCAGATCAGAAATAAATGATAAAGAAATGAAGGAAATGATAGCAAAGATCAATAAAACTAAAAGCTGGTCCTTTGAGACAATAAACAAAATTGATAAACCATTAGCCAGACTCATCAAGAAAAAAAGGGAGAAGACTCAAATCAATAGAATTAGAAATGAAAAAGGAGAAGTAACAACAGACACTGCAGAAATACAAAAGATCATGAGAGATTACTACAAGCAACTCTATGCCAATAAAATGGACAACCTGGAAGACATGGACAAATTCTTAGAAATGCACAACCTGCCAAGAGTGAATCAGGAAGAAATAGAAAATATGAACAGACCAATCACAAGCACTGAAATTGAAACTGTGATTAACAATCTTCCAACAAACCAAAGCCCAGGACCAGATGGCTTCACAGGCGAATTCTATCAAACATTTAGAGAAGAGCTAACACCTAATCCTTCTCAAACTCTTCCAAAATATAGCAGAGGGAGGAGCACTCCCAAATTCATTCTACGAGGCCACCATCACCTTGATTCCAATACCAGACAAGGATGTCACAAAGAAAGAAAACTACAGGCCAATATCACTGATGATCATAGATGCACAAATCCTCAACAAAATACTAGCAGACACAATCCGACAGCTCATTCAAAGGATCATACACCACGATCAAGTGGGGTTTATTCCAGGAATGCAAGGATTCTTCAATATACACAAATCTATCAATGTGATTAACCATAATAACAAATTGAAGGAGATAAACCATATGATCATTTCAATACATGCAGAGAAAGCTTTTGACAAAATTCAACACCCATTTATGATAAAAACCCTGCAGAAAGTAGGCATAGAGGGAACTTTCCTCAACATAATAAAGGCCGTATATGACAAACCCACAGCCAACATCATCCTCAATGGTGAAAAATTGAAACCGTTTCCACTAAGATCAGGAACAAGACAAGGTTGCGCACTGTCACCACTCTTACTCAATATAGTTTTGGAAGTTTTAGCCCCAGCAATCAGAGAAGAAAAGGAAATAAAAGGAATCCAAATTGGAAAAAAAGAAGTAAAGCTGTCACTGTTTGCAGAGGACATGATACTATACATAGAGAATCCTAAAGATGCTACCAGAAAACTACTAGAACTAATCAATGAATTTGGTAAAGTTGCAGGATACAAAATTAATGCACAGAAATCTCTTGCATACCTATACACTAATGATGAAAAATCTGAAAGTGAAATCAAGAAAACACTCCCATTTACCATTGCAACAAAAAGAATAAAATATCTAGGAATAAACCTACCTAAGGAGACAAAAGACCTGTATGCAGAAAATTATAGGATACTGATGAAAGAATTAAAGATGATACAAATAGATGGAGAGATATACCATGTTCTTGGATTGGAAGAATCAACATTGTGCAAATGATTCTACTACCCAAAGCAATCTACTGATTCAATGCAATCCCTATCAAACTACCACTGGCATTTTTCACAGAACTAGAACAAAAAATTTCACAATTTGTATGGAAACACAAAAGACCCCGAATACCCAAAGCAATCTTGAGAATGAAACACGGAGCTGGAGGAATTAGGCTCCCTGACTTCAGACTATACTACACAGCTACAGTAATCAAGACAGTATGGTACTGGCACAAAAACAGAAAGATAGATGAATGGAACAGGATAGAAAGCCCAGAGATAAACCCACGCACATATGGTCACCTTATCTTTGATAAAGGAGGCAGGAATGTACAGTGGAGAAAGGACAGCCTCTTCAGTAAGTGGTGCTGGGAAAACTGGACAGGTACATGTAAAAGTATGAGATTAGATCACTCCCTAACACCATACACAAAAATAAGCTCAAAATGGATTAAAGACCTACATGTAAGCCCAGAAACTATGAAACTCTTAGAGGAAAACATAGGCAGAACACTCTATGACATAAATCACAACAAGATCCTTTTTGACCCACCTCCTAGAGAAATGGAAATAAAAACAAAAATAAACAAATGGAACCTAATGAAACTTCAAAGCTTTTGCACAACAAAGGAAACCATAAACAAGACCAAAAGACAACCCTCAGAATGGGAGAAAATATTTGCAAATGAAGCAACTGACAAAGGATTAATTTCCAAAATTTACAAGCAGCTCATGCAGCTCAATAACAAAAAAAGAAAACAAGCCAATCCAAAAATGGGCAGAAGACCTAAATAGACATTTCTCCAAAGAAAATATACAGACTGCCAACAAACACATGAAAGGATGCTCAACATCATTAATCATTAGAGAAATGCAAATCAAAACTACAATGAGATATCATCTCACACCAGTCAGAATGGCCATCATCAAAAATGTAGAAACCATAAATGCTGGAGAGGGTGTGGAGAAAAGGGAACACTCTTGCACTTCTGGTGGGAATGTGAATTGGTTCAGCCACTATGGAGAACAGTATGGAGGTTCCTTAAAAAACTACAAATAGAACTACTGTACGACCCAGCAATCCCACTACTGGGCATATACCCTGAGAAAACCATAATTTAAAAAGAGTCATGTACCAAAATGTTCATTGCAGCTCTATTTACAATAGCCAGGAGATGGAAACAACCTAAGTGCCCATCGTCGGATGAATGGATAAAGAAGATGTGGCACATATATACAATGGAATATTACTCAGCCATAAAAAGAAACGAAACTGAGCTATTTGTAATGAGGTGGATAGACCTAGAGTCTGTCATACAGAGTGAAGTAAGTCAGAAAGAAAAAGACAAATACCGTATGCTAACACATATATATGGAATTTAAGGGGAAAAAATGTCATGAAGAACCTAGGGGTAAGGCAGGAATAAAGACGCAGACCTCCTAGAGAACGGACTTGAGGTTATGGGGAGGGGGAAGGGTGAGCTGTGACAGGGCAAGAGAGAGTCATGGGCATATACACACTAACAAACGTAGTAAGGTAGCTAGTGGGAAGCAGCCGCATGGCACAGGGATATTGACTCGGTGCTTTGTGACAGCCTGGAGGGGTGGGATAAGGAGGGTGGGAGGGAGGGAGACGCAAGAGGGAAGACATATGGGAACATATGTTTATGTATGACTGATTCACTTTGTTATAAAGCAGAAACTAACACACCATTGTAAAGCAATTATACCCCAATAAAGCTGTTAAAAAAAAAAAAACCTACCAAAAACAAAAAAGGCAACAAAAATGTACTGGCTTTAAAATAGAAAGAAAATTGCAAAGTAGGAATTAATAAATGATATTATTATATCTAAAAAAAAAAACAAAACAAACCAAAAAACAACAACAACAACAAAAAAAAAACTACAAATAGAACTACCATATGACCCAGCAATCCCACTACTGGGCATATACCCTGAGAAAACCAAAATTCAAAAAGAGTCATGTACCAAAATGTTCATTGCAGGCCTATTTACAATAGGCCGAAGATGGAAACAACCTAAGTGCCCATCATCGGATGAATGGATAAAGAAGATGTGGCACATATATACAATGGAATATTACTCAGACATAAAAAGAAACGAAATTGAGCTATTTGTAATGAGGTGGATAGACCTAGAGCCTGTCATAGAGTGAAGTAAGTCAGAAAGAGAAAGACAAATACCGTATGCTAACACATATATATGGAATTTAAGAAAAAGAAATGTCATGAAGAACCTAGGGGTAAGACAGGAATAAAGACACAGACCTACAGGTGAACGGACTTGAGGATATGGGGAGGGGGAAGGGTGATTTGTGACAAAGCGGGAGAGAGGCATAGACATATATACACTAACAAACGTAAGGTAGATAACTAGGGGGAAGCAGCCGCATAGCACAGGGATATCAGCTCGGTGCTTTGTGACCACCTAGAGGGGTGGGATAGGGAGGGTGGGAGGGAGGGAGACGCAAGCGGGAAGAGATATGGGAACATATGTATGTATGTAACTGATTCACTTTGTTATAAAGCGGAAACTAACACACCTTTGTAAAGCAATTATACCCCAATAAAGATGTTACCGAAAAAAAAAAAGAAAATATATAGGTGAAGTGTAAAAGGGTTGGAATAGATATACCATAACAGTAAAAACAAAACAAAACAACAACGACAAAACTGGAGTGGCTAAGAAAATATCAGAAAAAAATTACATTTTAAGACGAAAATTTTTACTAGCGACAAAGACATTTTAAAATGATAAAATGATTATTCCATTCCACGCTCAGAAAAAGAGGTAAAGGGGAAAAAATGATAAATCTTGCTCTCAAAGTCCACCTCCTCAATTTGGGATGATTCGTTGTCTATTCATGTATTCCACAGATGCAGGGTACATCAAGTTGATTGTGGAGCTTTAATCCGCTGCTTCTGAGGCTGCTGGGAGAGATTTCCCTTTCTCTTCTTTGTTTTCACAGCTCCCAGGGGCTCAGCTTTGGATTTGGCCCCGCCTCTGCATGTAGGTCGCTGGAGGGCGTCTGTTTTTCACTCAGACAAGACGGGGTTAAAGAAGCCGCTGATTCGGGGGCTCTGGCTCACTCAGGCCGGGGGGAGGGAGGGGCACGGAGTGCGGGGCGAGCCTGCGGCGCCAGAGGCTGGCGTGACTTTGCACCAGCCTGTGGCTCACCATGCGTTCTCCCGGGGAAGTTGTCCCTGGATCCCGGGAACCTGGCTGTGGCGGGCTGCACAGGCTCCCCGGAGGCGGGGTGTGGATAGTGACCTGTGCTCGCACACAGGCTTCTTGGTGGCGGCAGCAGCAGCCTTAGCGTCTCATGCCCGTCTCTGGGGTCCGCGCTTTTAGCCACGACTTGCGCCCGTCTCTGGAGCTCCTTTAAGCAGCGCTCTTAATCCCCTCTCCTCGCGCAGCAGGAAACAAAGAGGGAAGTAAAAGTCTCTTGCCTCTTCGGGAGCTCCAGATCTTTTCCCGGACTCCCCCCCCCCCCACGCTAGCCGTGGTGTACTAACCCCTTCAGGCTATGTTCACTCCACCAACCCTAGTCCTCTCCCTGCGCTCCGACTAAAGCCCGATCCTCAGCTTGCAGCCCCGCCCGCCCCCGCGGCTGAGCAGACAAACCTCTCGGGCTGGGGAGTGCCAGTTGGCACCTATCCTCACGGGCTTAGTTGCTCCACGGCATGTGGGATCTTCCCGGACCAGGGCTCGAACCCGTGTTCCCTGCACTGGCAGGAAGATTCTTAACCACTGCACCGCCAGGGAAGTCCCTAAAGCAATTATTTTTTTAACTCTATGGCTTTAAATAATCCTTGGCTCTGAAATTCCCTGTACCCCTCAGCTATGTAACCACAGGCCCCTCTGCCCTAAATCCTTTTCTTACACTTTGTAGCTTTTTAAGCAACGCCCCTCTTTAGGAAGGCATAATCCCTTCTCTGTAGAAAACATGAAAGACTTGAACAAATCAAGATTTCTCCATGGAGAATTCAGCTAGTCCTGTGCTTAGCTCCAAACAAGGAAATCCATGTCTACACCAAGCACGCCATTACCCGGACTAATGCCTGACTTGAATAACAAGCAAATTATTGTGCTTTTAATTGTACCCTGCTCGGTCACAAAGCACGTGTGAGAGAGGAATGTGCCCAGCTTCTCCAGGAGAAACAGGTCAGGCCTCTAATCCTCCTTTTCTGTCACCTTCCCCTCCCCCTTTCCAATCCTTTCTCTTCTCAGCAGAGCAGAGGGAAAAAAAAGAGACAGCTAAATTATGTTTAAAATGAAAGAGTCTAAAAGAAGAAAAACGGCGGTCAGTACTGACTTGGGAGAGGATGCATTATCTATCCACAGCCTCTGCAGTGTGGGCCATTTGAGGACAATCAGTGTTCCAACCGGCTTGCTGGAGGGTGATATCTGCGAGCCTAAACCAGGCTTTCTCAGCCTCAGCACTGGGTGGGGTTGGATGCTTCTTTGCTGTGGGCCTGTCCTGTGATGGAAGGACTTTTAGCCTCGCGTAAGCTGTGACCATCCAAAGTGTCCCAAGACACTTTCAAATGTCTCCTGGGTGCAAAATTGCCCCTGGTGGAGAACCACGGCCCCAAGCCCTTCCATATTGGAATGTACTTGCTCTCTCTCCCATTCTCTCCCCCCCCCCCACATACACAAAACCCAAGAAAATCATGGTTCCTGTGTTAAAACTGGGGAGATCAACGTGCTCTTCATGTAGGTAGAATGAGTGGAAAGGAAAAAGACGCTGACTTGTGTGTAGTCAGGGGACAGAGTGGGAACCCCCTCAACGCCAAGACTGAAAAGAGTCTTAGGATGTGGGTGTGTTTCTGGCTCCCTCTGGGAAGTGGCAATGCCCCTCGTTGAACAAGCCAACTTTCGAACGCCTCTACCCTGTGCACTTTGGAATCGGGCTTGCTGTGGGCGAGATGAGGAGTGATGGCGAGGCTGCAGAGATGAAGGCGTCTGTGAAGGTGCTGACTGTCTCCTCCCACACTACTTGGGACAGGGGAGAACTAGCCAGCTTCGGAGAGATACCCATTGCTCAGACAATGACGATCCTGTCTTGGACCTAAACATCGGGATGAAAGAGGGCTACTGACAAGACAGACGTTGTGCAAGCATGGGGTTGCACTTTCATTACAGACATTGAGGCAAACATTTCACTCCTGGTGATATAAGACCTCCCCTATTTTTAGGAACTTACAAGAAGCGTTATTGCTTGTTCTTACCGGCCAGAAGGAAAGGCGGGAGAGCGAGCACACTGCAGTGAGCCCCCATATCCACTAGATGGCGGTGTACATCTTCCTCAGAAGCCAGGCGGGCAGCGCTCTGGGCAGCTCGTTGGCCTAAGCAAGACAAGGGCCACTTTTCTTTCCGGAGACAGGCGTCTCTTCTCATTGTCGGCACAAACAGCCCCAAACAATTGCACTGACCACACAGCTCTAAGCCACGTTCCAGGGCACTGCCGTCTGTTCAGGAGTGAAGGCTGGGAAAATGAACCACGCTGCTAATTTGCTTGATTGGGGGGAAAATAAGATCTCAAGTGACAGTGGGTGTAATTTATTTTTCCAACAAGAATAGGGGCAAAGCCATTTCATCCACCACCCCCCCACACAACTGCTACCATAAATGAAAGCAATCACCTAATTAGTCCTGAATTACTAACTGGCAGGGTAAAGATCTGCTGGAAGTCAAGCTGAAGTGGGGAGTCTGGAGAAAAGGATGTGATTTCTGCAGGGGAAGAGGGGAGGGGTAGGGCGGGGTGGGAGGGGCGGGAGGGGAGGGGAAGGCCTGAAGCCCATTGTGAGGTCCTGCGCCCCTGTGGTCTGGGGGCCGTGCTGGCCCTGACCCTGGGAGAAAAAGAGGCTCAGTGATGTCTTCAGGCCGTTCATTTTGTGCAGGAGAATCACTTTATAAAGTGAAGGAAAAAGAACCTGTTGGAGGAAACCTATCCGAGAGTTTCTCTGAAAATGCTACAGATGGAGATGAACTGGCTTGGGAAGGAGAGCACAGCCCTGTGGCGCCTGGCCACCCCGCTGCTTGTGGACCCCCCCCCCCCCCCGGGAAGGTTCTGTCACGGAAACGACAGGCAGATCTGAAACCAAGTTGGGCTTTACGTCATTAAGAAATCCTCCAAAGGAATGGAATAAAGGACTCCTTTCACACTTTGGGTTTTGCATGTGTCCTTAGGAAGCGCTTCTTCCCCAGCTGAGACAGCGCGCTGTCCCCGCGACCCAGTGAGCGGCCCTCGTCCTGCGGGGAAAGCAAAACAGCAGCGGGGTGGGTGCGCGCCCAGAGCTGCCCCTCTCGCAATTGATTTGTTCAGGGATGACTTCTTGCGTTCTAGTTAGATGTGACTTTAATCGAAGTGCTTTCCTAAGGCGATTTATCACAACTGTGAACAGTCAGTCTGCACAGCTGCTGCTCTTTTAGGGAAACGCACAGGCTCGGGAGGCGGAGGGGCCGGCGCGGGCTCCCCTCTTTCCCACGGACCGGCCCGCGTGCCCCTCCCCACCAGAAATATGTGCGCCGCGTCCTCAGAGGCCGCCGCTTCTGTGCTCTGGCTCCTCTGCTGTTTCTGGCTGCTGAACAGCCATCTCCTCTCTCCTGGGAGGGGCAGCTGGTTTCCTTTTGGGGCGCTCCCCTTCTCCCCGTCTCAGCTCCTGCAGCGGAGACGAGGCTGCCCCTCTCTCCCTGCACGCTGTGGGCTGGGTGTGCAACCCGGCTCGGGCCACAGTCCCCCACCGTCCCCGCCGACCCAGCGCGGCGCCCACCACAGCCGGCAAAGCCCACACGGGGTGCCCAGTTAAAGCTGAACCGCAGATGAAAACCACGACTTTTTAGGGTGTCTTCAACATTGCATGCAACATACTTCTACTAAAAAAATTACTGTTTATCTGAAGTTCAGCTTTAACGAGGCGGGCATCCTGTATTTTGTCTGGCAGCCTTCTTGGTTCTAAAGAAAATGTTTGTCCAGAGCAGGTCAAATTGGAATCAGCCTAGGACTTTAAACTGGAGCTTTGGGGAAAAAATACTTAAAAGGTATCTTTTGGGACTGCTAGCCTGGTAGGATTCATGCTTGCAACTGCTGGGAGCCAGCTTTGCTATCATGTGGGGAGAGCTGCTTGAACTAGAAGCCAACACCACAGAGAGCAGACCTGTTTCATTTGAACAGGTGGATCCAGCTGTTCTTGAAGCTGGCCCGGTGGGTGGTAGAGGTCAGGGTGCTGATGGCCAGGAGGGATAATAATTTCCTACCCCTCAAATCTGGGAAGTGAAAACAGCAGGGCTGAATGTGCCCACGGGGCATGGCGTCTGTTCAACTGGAAGAGTGGTGAATGGCTATTGGGTGACAAAAACAGTCGGTCTACTATATTCTTACTTTGTTTGCTAATTGTTTTGCTGCATGTAAACTCTTTGTTGCATTAGCTCTTGTTCATGACATCATGTCTGGAGACAGGGTCTGATAGACTTACATGTGGAATTGGAGACTTAAATTTCAAATCTGCCTCTGCCTGGTTGAGTGGCTTTAGGGTTCTCGTAACCTCTACAAAGTTGAGTTTCTGGGTCTGAAACCTAAGGACAGAGGTGATCGTAATCCATTTGGGCTGCTATAACAAAATACCAGAGCCTGGGTAGCTTATGAACAACAGAAATTTATTTCTCATAGTTCTGGAGGTTGGAAGTCTAAGATCAGGGTGCGAGCAGATTCACAGTCCGGTGAGTATCCTCTTCCTGGGTCACAGTTGGCGTGTTTTCTCTGTAACCTCCCATGGCAGAAAGGTCGAGGGACCTCTGCGGGGTCTCTTTTATGAGGGCACTAATTTTGTTCATGAGGGCTCTACCCTCATGACCTTATCACCTCCCAAATGCCACACCTCCTGATACCATCACTTTGGGGGTTAGGATTTCAACATATGAATTTTGGGGGAGGCAACTGTTAAATCTATAGCAGAGGTACTTTCCCCATAGGATGGGGGAGAGGGAAAGTATGTAAGCACCTGTCATAGGGCCTGGTGTGGAGCAGGTGCCCCATACAGATGTTATTCCAAAATATTGAGTATAGTTCCCTGTGCCATAGAGGAGATCCTTCTATCTATTCTATGCCTTCTTTGAATGACCGTAGCACTTGTTGTATCATTTTTATGTCTGTTGTTGCTTTGTGACTGAAAATGAAAAATTTCTATTTGTCCATGTCCTGGCCCTTACATAAAAATGTGTTCATTTATCTATTTCATATTTATTGACTACATCTTAGACACCGTGTTAACTGCTGGTTCTAGATGTTAGTAAAATATAGACCTTCCTGCTCAAAGGGTCACAGTATTTGTGGGAAAACAAAAAAATGAACCACCTATGTCTCAAAGAGCTTTGTACTTCCCAAAGAGAACACACCTCGTAGGTACAATAAATCCATGTATCATACGTAAATGTATAAATAGTTAATGGGATTATACACCTGAGATAACTGCTTTTCGATTCTGAGGAAATGATGATTATATTTCACCAGGAGCTCAATACCACTCTGAGAATGAGGGCTTAACCCCCGACTTGACTCACTGCATCGCTTTCCTATATAAAAATACACAAGTCTGTACATACACTCTAGAAAAAGGCTTATCTGGCATGAATTTCAGATAGCAAGAAGAAAACTTCAAGAGGTTCAGAGAAGCATCCAGAAGCTCAGATGATTGTCTGGCACTAATACAACATGCCTGACAGGAAAATAGAGCTGTAAATCTCACAAAATTAGATGATCTTTTAAGAATTTCAAAACCTCCTGCTATTAATTGGAAATCCTAGAAGAATAGCTTCTTTTAAAATGTACTGATAATATGCTTTACAGCTTAATATTCAGAAGCCTATGTTTTGGCTAAGTGAGCTTCAGGAAGGAAGGACATTTGCGGTTTACCTCCACTTACTTTGGAACCACTGGTTCCAAACATCTACTTCTATGCACAGTCATCTTATCATCTGTAAAATGGAGGCAACTCTAAGACAACAGAGTTACAGAGATGTTGCACAGCTCCATGTGTCATTGTCTTCATTTGTTTCAGAATACCAATAACATCTAAGCGACTACTGAAAGAGGGCTATATTATTTGGGGTCATCTAGTGCAGCTCTGTCAAAGTAAAGAAAAGGGACCTAGAATGACTATAATTTTCCCAAGAGGACACAATTATTTTATGGTAAATCTGGGACAAGAACCCTGATCTCTTGGATCCCATTCCATTGTTCTTTCATTGGGTTCTGAACAACCCAGAGAAATAAAGAGAAATAAAACTCCTGTGTGCTGTGTCACTGGTACAGGACATGGCAAGATTGGAATTGGAGCACTACATATTAAGAGGTATCTGAGAAATTCTTCAAACTAATTGAGATATATACCAGGTACATAGAAAACAGTATGTTTTATGAAGATGATTCTGTGCAATGAACAGAACTGGTAACACACACTGGAAGGTGAATTCTCATTTTCTGGCACCTTGGAAACGCCACCTCAACATACACGTTAAAATAAACATTTGAACTGGGTCATATTTAATTCTGCATGCTCTTGTAAGTCAGCAAAATATTCCATATATCATTTAAGTCGTCACTCACTTTTTAACTTGACTTTCAATTTCTAAAAGTCTTTCCAAACATAAAACAGAGGTGGGAAAATGGTATATGGGAAGCTGCAGAGATGAAATAACCTTATTTCATTAGGCATAAAGATGAATATCCAAACAACTTATTCATGGCTGAAAGTGTCCAAATCTACTGTCTTCATTTTGTAGTCAAGGCTTCCGGAAAAATATGCTAATGGATTCCTTATTACCCAAATGCCCCATATCAGTTTCAGTAGGTATCATTATATATTATGGAAATTTTTCTCAGTGACAGTGAAAGACATCCTGGCTGAACATCCCCTTGCCCATGACACAGAGATGATGGTCTCAAGCTATCTTGAAGGCATTGGAGCCCACACTATCTGTTACTAATATTAATGGAGGATAAAACTTCATATTCTGTTTGCTCTATATTTGTTCAATCACTTCTTCCCTTTATTAAACTGGATGGCCCATAATTGAGTCTGTAGTGTCTATCATTGGAAACTGAACAAAGTTTTGTTCGTTTTATTAACATCATACGTTTCTAGGGAGGGTCTATTCAATAACTAAGTCTAGTTTCACAGTTACAAATAAATTATGATGTAACTTTGAATAAATTAAGCTCATCATAAAGGAAGGATACTGAGAGTTGCTACTACCCCTTCCTTGAGGGATTCTCGTAAAGCGCTAAGTAACAGAGGTGTATATGTATGTATATATTTTCAATGATATTTGTACAGACTTAAAAAGAACTCTACAGAATGCATTATAAAAACCTTAATGCTGTGTGTCCCTAGTTCCCAGCTCTCTCATTAGAACTACTTAAATGAACACAATCTTATCTTTTAGGATAGCTATCAGAGTACTCCAAATACTACTTCTTGCAGTACCCTGTCCCAACCATTTGCCATCCTCTTCCCATTAGTCCTCACGTCAGAAGCCCCGAAGATCTGTTCATTAATTTATGAACACATTTCTTCATCCAGCCAAGAAAACTGATTGATCCCTTACCAAATTTCAGGCACCATTCTTCAGTATGATGTATAGGCATGTTCAGGAAACACAGCAGTGATTAACACAGATGAATACAGTCTCTCTTGAGCTGAGGGGGGAGACAAAAGTAAATAAGCAAATATAAAATCATAAGTATAGGGCTTCCCTGGTGGCGCAGTGGTTGAAAGTCCCCCTGCCGATGCAGGGGACACGGGTTCGTGCCCCAGTCCGGGAAGATGCCACATGCCGCGGAGCGGCTGGGCCCGTGAGCCATGGCCACTGAGCCTGCGCGTCCGGAGCCTGTGCTCCGCATTGGGAGAGGCCACAACAGTGAGAGGCCCGCGTACCGCCAAAAAAAAAAAAGCTATGAAAACAAAACCTATGGATGGAGACCTACATGAAAGATGGAAGAGTATAATAATGGCCAGAGTACATTACTGTGGCAGAAGCAGCAGCCCTTAAGGAGGACAACTTTATAAATTACAAATTGGATTTAAATAGACAGGGAATTGAAAGTGGAGACATTATTTTCTGCAGAAGATGATGGACAGGGGAGAACAAAGAAAATAAAACTGAGATTGTTAGCAAAATACAATGCTAAGCATATAAGATAGGACTGAGTCCTTAACTTTCATTTTTACTAATGAGTGGGTGAGTATAGATTACTGACTACACAGAACCAAACCTGGGAACACATTTTATATTTATGATCTTTGTGCCTAAAACTAGATTCTCCTGCAATTTAATATGACACTAGGACAATGACTGGCCAAGTTTTAGATTAATCACTCTTACACAAAGATTTTTCATTCATATAATCTCAAACAAATACTGCGTCACCAATTAAGTTCCAGATCCTATGCACTCTGGCTGAAGATATAATATCTTGCAAGCCCAGCGTCACTTTCCTCTTTCTCTGGTAACAAATCACACTTTCTATTATGACAATGGCCCCAGTTATCGGCCCAGGAATAAACACTTGACTCAGGAAGAGCCAATTAAAGCCCTCCTTTAGAGTTGATCGAGAGCTTTAAGGTTAGAGCATTTCAATCTTACGAAATTTTTGTAAAACAAAATTATTTCAAAATCGACTAATTATTCTTTAAGTTCTAGAAACTGCATTCTGTGACTAAGAGGCCAATTTATTTGCCGTCGTTTCTGCTCTGCCCACTTTATGTTTCTGTTACTGTGAGATAAAGGCAGTGGGGAATGGCAAACCAATTCTGATTCATTCAACACATGAGTGCTTCTGAGGTACAAAACACCATTCTGAACATTGTCCGAGGTAAAAAGATAAATAATACCTAGCCCCTTATAATACCTAGCCCCTTACCCTCAAGTTACCTCCACGTGTATTTTATGTATGTATACCCATACAATTAAGTCTTTGGATGTTTTATCTTCAAGAATAATTCAGAAAATGGATTACTTGAATATCATAAACATTTAGGGTTTAACAGATTTGTTACTTATAGACGTTGTATCATGGATTTAAAAGACCATAGCAAGCGGGCAGCGGCGGGCAGAGCGACCGAGGGGGCGGCGCGGGCTGGGCGGCGGGTGCGGGGGTCCGTGCTTCCTCGCGGTGGAGGGCTGGGGTTCGCCGGGAACGCCGGGTTGCTCCGCGTTGCCAGGTTACCGAGCGCGTGCCCCGCGCCCGCTCTTCCGCCCGGGCCGCCCTCGGCGCCGCCTGAGCCGCGGTGCGGGCTGCGCGGGGGGCCGGTTCCGCGGAAGCCTGGGTCGGGCGCTGCGTGCGGGACTCTCGTCGCTCGTGGACGGGGCGCGAGCGCGCGGGGGACGTAGGGCGCCGACCTGGGCCTCCCCGGCGCTCCGGCTCCGCTTAGGGCCCCCGCTCAGGGGCCTCCGGCGCGAGGCCCCCTTCGTGGTCAAGATGGCGGCGCCCAGGCGGGCCGCGGCGAGGTGAGCTGGAGCCGGGCCCGGAGAGGGGCGAGTCTGCCACGCCCAGGACTTGGACCCCGGGCTGGTCTCCCGTCTCCCGGGGAGCGGCGGGTGAGTGGGCGCGGCCGCGCGTAAGTCCCTCTCGTGGGGTGGTCAGCTCTTCGTGCGTCCGCAGACTTCTGTCGTCTGATAGTCAGATCTGGGGTGGCCCAGGTTGGAGGCGAGGGTGCTTGATTGGGGAAACCTGAGGGGTTTAAGGACTCTATTGGGATCGTTTCAGACCCCAGCAAGAAGCTGAGCAAGTTTCCTCCTGACTCTCTTCCCGGCTAAGTTTTCTGCCTTCTCTGAAGGCGCCAGCTTTTCTGAATCACCTTGTTCCCCGGGGGGATACAGTTGGTGGTTCTGACCGTGGAACGTAGGACCCGGCGCGGGGAAGCCTGAGCTGGTTCTAGTTACTTTGTTTGCAAAGCACTTGTCTTGTCTTTGGAATCTTTGTGTATGTAACCAACGTTGGGAAGAGCCAGCGTTTTCTCCTCCAAAACACTGCGAGGGGTAACTTTATACGTAAGAAACAAGTGGGCGTTCACATCCATCTCTTTTCCAACCACTGAGTTTTGGTTGTGTTTCCTTTCTTTAAGTTTGTCTCGTTCTGAAGTGATAACAAAACAAAAACAAAAACAAAAAAAGGCCATAGCCAATTACCCAAAGTATACTCTAGTCTCAGTCCTGCCATTAATTAGCTTAAGTCATTTAATTTTTCTAGGCCTCATTTTTCTCATGTGATGTTTTTTCTTTGAAAAAGTATAGTTTCTGGAAGTCTCTAATCTCTGTGTCATAGTTCAGCTTGGAGAAAACCTGTTCTTATCCAAACTCCATGACATTGTATTTCCAGCTCCAACTTTGGACTTTGAGTGAGTTGGGGGCAACTTTTTAAGGATATTTTCGCACAGCTTTTTTAGTTAATATCAGTCTAGCTGACTTGTCATACTCAGACTTTCTCCCATATTCTTTTACCAGTGTGTTCCTTAGTCATATATATAAAGACTGTTGTGGGAAAAATGACCTCCTGGGTCAGCTTACTGCATGGTCATCGACACAGGGCAGGGAGTAAGATTCTGTGGATTTTACAGAAGCAGATACAGGTTTCATTATCCATGTCCTCTCCCCTTTCATCTTACAAAAACAGCAGGCTTTTGTTGGAGCACTGCCAGATAATGCCATCCTGCCTCGTCACGAGCCCCGGGGATGAGTTGCCCAGGGACTGAACTCCAGTAAAGCAGGTCATTGGCTCATGGGTAGGCATCTGACCTCGGCTAAGTCTGTCAGACTGCTCCCCAGGACTTTTGTCTCAGAGCAAAATGGAAGAATTGTCTTTTCTCTCTGGAATTTCTAAGCTGGGAAGATATGACTCTGGGACTCCCAGTGACCATCCAGCACAAGAAGAGACTTTCTGTAAAATAAAGTCTTGCAGAGGTAAGCAGGGCTAAGCAATGGAGAGAGAGCTGGAACCCTGCTGATACTCTGGAACTTCCAGATCCAGCTGTATCTGAATATGGCTGCATCCCTGAATTTCTAGTACTTGTTTGTTGAGGTGGTTGTTGTTGTTGTTTGGTTTTTGTTTTTAAATTTCCTTTGACTATTTTGAATTTGTTTTCAGCCATGTGCATTTGAAAGCATCATAGCTAAAAGAGCTAATTTCCTACATTAATGTCAGGTTTGCTGACTGGCATTCCTTAAGTGAAAAATCATATCCGCTATTTTCTTTAAATAAAATCCTTCTAGCTCAGGTTTGAGATATTCAAAACTCTGCCTCCTACCCCCCTCTTTTCCAACATTTACTATATCACCTTGAAGCATTTGTGACCACATCTTTCCCATCTAGACGCAGTTGAGAGAGAGAGCAAAGACTTCTGATATAAACTGCAACCTATACGCCTCCTACCTGGAAGCTTTAGAACATACTTGATTCTTGTCATTAAAGCAAATCTTTTGTTGTTGTCTCCAGGGCACAGAAGCATTTTCATGGCATAATGGAGTACAAAGTACATTAAGCCTAACTCTACTTCTCATCCTCTTTTACTTTAAATAGGCAGAAAAGAACAATCTCAAACACATTTTCCCAACAAATAAAATACATATATGATTATGTTTAGAAGACGTTTATGCAACATATAGTTAGACTGATTAATTAATGGACCTTTCGCCAATTGGCACAGTAAATATATATGTTCAATGTGCTCAATTAAAAAGAAGACAATAACATATTTTTACAGGTTAATTATCTGAGAAGAGTATTGTGCCAGCACACTTGATACTACAGTATTTCATGCTTGACAGGTAATCTTCTTTCAATTATATTTACTGCTAAATGTTTCTTGGATCAAGCTATTAAATTATAAGGTCAAAAGTAAAATGATATGAAATTACAATGATAAAGGGACACATATCCCACTTTATGAGAATAGAAGTTCTAATTTCTTTTCAGTACTACTAGTCGTGACCACAGTACTAATTTGAGCCCTTACTATGAGCCACTGTGCCCATATACATTTAGTTCTTACAGTAGTTCTGCAAAGGGCATATAATAATCCACAGTGTAAAGCTGAAGAAAGTGATTCTCATAGCTGAAAGTCACATAGCTGGTGAGTGGCAAAGTCTAGATTCAAACTTAGAGTCGTCTGACAATGCCCAGGTTGTTGACCACTATGTACACTGCTCAATTGTTGCACCAATAAAGAAGTGCTTGAAATAATTATAGATTTGCCTACCCTGAAACTGCAGTGATTTAAAGACATCAAAGTTGCCAGTTGCTTAACCACATCTACTTACAGTAAGCAATTACATTTTATTTCATTTCTAAAACAAGATTAATTCTGCAGGCCCATAGAAACTTGAGCACACAAATCCTACCTCCAAATGAAAGATGCTTGTTTTCCATTATTCAACACATGGCCCTGTACAGAGGCAATAAATATATAGTAGAATTTTCATTCAAATAAATGAGAAGAGAGGTTTCTTCTTGTCCTGATTCAGTGCCCATCATTATGGATTATGATGGCTCTTCCCAAACTTTACTTCATTCACTCCACTCTTTCTACAAAACTCCAGTAATGGAATCCATCATTCAGATATATGTGCAAAGCGAAAGGACTGTATTAATACAGTTGCTGAAGGTCAAGTTGATAGAGCACAGGAAATACATCCTAATAAATGCAACATTAATGTTTGTGTGGGCCTTGGAGTGAGGGGTAGAAGAATTTTCAGTTTAATGGAATATTTTGCCTCTTGCTATGAAAGTGTGGCTTAATAGTCTTGTAATTGGTCATTTACAGAATCCTCCATCTCTGGGTTTCATGCTTTCTTTACTCTGCAGCTGTTGATTCCTTCTCTTGTTCTGGATGGAAGAGAGCAACGAAGCCACTTCAAAGGGCTCAGCCTGCCTTTTTGTGTTATTGTTTAGATGAAGATATTTCCATTTATTAAAGCACACTATTTAAACATTTTTATCATGTTTCAAACTTGACTGTGTCCTGAAGGTATGAGCACAGGCAGACATAATGGGGGATGTTTTCCAGGAGAGAACATACCCTTATCAAAGGAATTATCAGAATTTTCATGTATGGATTGAGAATCAAATTCTGGAGTTAGACCTGAATTTAAATTCATATTCACAACTTATTACCAGTCTCATCTTGATCAAACGGTTACCACACTTCTCATCAATTTCCTTATCTTTGAAAGCGGAATAAGAGAAGTATGCCTGGTGGAGTTATACATAAAGCTCATTTGATAGAATATTCATAAGGATTTTGCACAAAATATACATGGAAATATTTTAGCACCGAGTTTAGCATGCGATTCGTCTTCAATACATTTAAGAGCTATTATTTTATTATTATGCTATCATTAAATATCACTATTACTTAAATATCATTATTGCTAACATTGCTGTAAAACTACCGGAATAACCCATGATGAATTCCCCTCTTCTGTTTCCTTTGTTTAAATGGAAAATATATATATAAATGTAGACAGAGAAGACTTTAGTGATCCTATTCAATGGCGTGAGAATTTCCATGGCACTGATTAAAACAAATCCTGAATTGCATGGACTTAAGATAGCAGAGAGGGGCTTCCCTGGTGGCGCAGTGGTTGAGAGTTCGTGACCTGATCCGGGAAGATCCCACATGCTGCGGAGCAGCTGGGCCTGTGAGCCATGGCTGCTGAGCTTGCGCTTCCGGAGCCTATGCTCCGCAACGGGAGAGGCTGCAACAGTGAGAAGCCCGCGTACCGCAAAGCAGAAAAAAAAAAAAAAGATAGCAGAGAGGCTAAGAGATTTGAAGTTAGACATCCCCAAGTGTGAATTCTACTGTGACCCTCTTCTAGCTCTAGAACCTTGAGGAAGTTACTTAAACTTTCTGAGCTTTACTACTAGTTTCCTCATCTGTATCTTTTTCAGGACTATTTATCAAGCATCTTCCTGTTCTCTATGCTTGGACGTATCAATGAATAAATTAGACAAGAGCCTTTGCCTGTGTGCTCCTTCTTGCATGCTTTCTCCCTCCTTACACTCTCGTGTGGAAACGGATGTTATAAATAAATTCTATGCTTTGTCACAGGTTGATGGGCGCTATGGGATAAGGAAAAGGATGTGAAGCTCACTGAAGAGGCTTGGGTTGGGAGTGCTGGAGGAGTGTACAGGTAGGTTCTGATTTTAAATAGGGTAGTCAGGGTGGATTTTATAAGTTGACATTTGAGCAAAGACTTGAAGTGAGGGAGTTGTCAGAATGTATGATGGGGAGACCACTCCCTGGGAGCAAGAATAACCAGTCCCAAAACTCTAAGGCAGAAATATGCCAGGCAGCTTGGAGGAATATCAAGGAGGCCACCCTGGCTGACTTAGTCAGTGGGGAGGAAGAGACAGCAGGAGGGCTGGAGGTCGGATATGTGATGGGATGGATTGGGTAAGTCCTGGGAGGCCATCACATGCATTGTGTCTTTTACTCTAAATGTAGGCAGTCAGGGGCAGGATTTTAGCCGAGGTGTGGCATGAACTGTCTCTTGTTTGAAAAGCATAACTCTATCTGTGGTCTTGAGGATGTGGGGAGAGAGTGGAGTCAGGGAGAATCTTGGGAGGCGACTACAAGATCCTCGAGGTCTATGTTGGTGGCCTGCACCAGGCTGCTAGCGGCTGGTAATTCTCAGAAGTGGCACATTGGGAAGGTTGTGACAGCATTTCGTGGTAGATTGAATGCAAGAATGGAAAGGAAGAGGGGGTCAAGGGTGAATTCGAGATGTAGGGCCTGGGGAACTGGAAAGGTGTGGTTACTGTCACCTAAGATGGAAAAAGTTTGGGGTAGAGCATGTTTGGGGGATTACAGACCAGTTTTGGAGGTATAAGATTTGAGATGTTTTCGTGACGTCCAAGTAGAGATGCTGAGTACACAGTTGGATACACAAGTCTGCAGTTCTGAAGAAAGGTCTAAACTAGAGATACACTTTAATACAATGGAGATATTAAGAATAATTACATGGAAGCGCTGTTTTAAAGATAAAATGAAGTAATGCAATTAGCACTCTGTCTTCTCAAAACATTTAATAACTGTTAGCTAAAATAATTACCTGAAATGAAAAAATACCTATAGTTTGTTTTGTTGTTTGCAGTAAAAGTGAATAAAATGTCACAATTATTTTAATAGTATTTGTGACACAGTAGTTTTAGTTAAGACACCGTGACTACAAACATTTACACTAAACCTTTCAGTCTCCTGCTTTTCACTCTGATAGGGTACTTGGAACCATATTTTGTAAGGTTTAAGTAAGTTGTCATAGGGTACCTCTTTAATTAGAAGTAATTCTGAACTGCCTAATTCCATGCAGTTTTATATACATATATGTATAATTATTATTTTATGATTTATCAAACTCAGTTGAAAATTTGCATCACTGATATACATTAGAATTTAAGCATTTACCCAGGTATTCAAGGAAAAAAATGTACTTGTCTTGTAATTTCCATAGGGGTACTTACTTTCACATCTCCCCTTCACTTTGCAATTGCAAACATGGCAGGGGAAATATTATCTTACTGGTCTTTGAGTTCCCCTTAGCTATCTGCAAGTCCTTAAACAGCCTTTGTGGCTTAACCAAAATTCTCTTCCATCTTCATTCCGCTAACAGATATTGGTCTAAGCATGTACTTATACTAAAAAATGCATGACCACGTTGTCTCTACACATCTATAATTTTATGTTAACACTATCATTATGTAAGCTATACTTTAATTGTAATTATAACAGATTTTATGTCAACACACATCCATTTCTAGTGTTCATCTGGTGTTCAAGGGGAGAGCAGCATGTCGTAAATTTTATCAAAATATAACATCTGAAGACTAGAACAGAGGGTAATTGTGTAATTCTGTATTCACTCTAATTAAGTTCAGTGGAGTTGGCATAATAGAATTAAGATGAAAAAAAAAACAGACATTGAGGTACCATGGCTCCCTCTCCTAACACACCCTTTTCGTATCCGAGAGCAGAGACTCAGCACCTTTCTGTACAGAAATGGAGACAGGAAGAGGCCAGAGGATGAATGACAGGCACGAATGAGGTGGAACTTTGAACAACAACATGGAAATGAAATACTTCTTTTGTATTTGGTAGGTGGGGAAAATGTACCAGCGTGTATGCCTACTGGGACCACGTTTTCCAGAACAGTTAAGCCCAGTGTCAACTGTGCTGTCCCACCTTCCTCGTAAGTAGGAACATACTGTTACTTGAATCTTTGCTTCCTGTTTCTTGATAGCTGGTTGAGAAGATTATCACAGGAACTGCATCTTGTTGGCAAATACACTGTTTTGAAATGATTGACACTCACTGAAGAGTGGCAACTCCAAGCTTGCTCTCTCTTGATCTTGGACTATTTAAGTCTGGAGTGCAGGAGTGGGTTATGGGGAAAGACCATTGGAATTCTTATGTCTTCAGCATAATGGTTATAGCATAATGGTTAGGAATGTAGGTGCTGGTTCAAATCTCTGCTTTCAACTTGCTAACCATATGAGCTTGGGCAATTTACCTGATTACCTGAACCTCAATACTCCTGCCTATAAAATGATGTTAATAATATTTCATCCCCATAGACTTGTTTTCAATGTTAAAATGAAGTCACTTACACCAAGCACTTAATACAATGCCTAGAGCATAGTAAAGTCTATTATTATTACTATTACTACTACTACTACTATTATTATTATTACTATCACGATGCCAGGTGTTTTTCGTATGTGCCTTATTCCATTATCTTCTGCCCTGTCCCCCCATTTCTGTCTTGTTTCTGTACAAGGGTAGGTTTGTCACAAAGCATTTTCTTTCCCTAGTGTCTGACTCTTAGTCATCAAGGTGACTGATCCACGACCCGGCATTCATTGCTGCTCGTTGAAGCAACCCATTTTGAGAAGGGGAGTTGGATATTGATGCCAAGTTGGGTCAAGGAGAGAGAATTTTCTCTCTTCTGCACTCAGCTAAGTGAAATATTCAGGCCTCAGAAGGAGAATCAGGCAAAGGGCAACATGCTTAATTTCATACCTTAGTGATTAAGAACAAGTCAGACAGGCTGGATTTGAACTCATTTCCGTCATGTACTGACAAGGGGATCTTAGGTGCTTTTGTAACCCGTCTGAGGCTCAGTCAACATCTGAAAGAGACGAATAACATTATCAGGACCTAGCGTATAGCCTCGTTGTAATAAGTGAGTAAATCCTTTTAAAACGTTCAGCACGTTGTTTGGCATATAAACACGTAATAAAATTTAGCTTCTTTGACTACTACCACTGGTAATATTATTAAGTAGCTGAGCAGATCCAAGGCCCATTTTTTTCTTAGATTGCACATAATCGTTTGGACAACCAGCTCACATTGATCAACCGTTGCTTATATATAAACCCCCATGAACCCAAAGGTGCTTTAACTCTCTCCCAGTCAGAGCCTGTTCTGGGGGCAGAAGCAACACCGGCACTACCCCCGTCATCTTTGCCTTTATTGTCACTACACTCGCCTGCCGTACTGAGCACTTTCTGTTTGCCAGGCACCAAATTTAGCCCTGCGTATGCACTATATCATGTAGTTCTCACACTCAGGTGGGAGACATTATCATCATCCCCAATTTTCAGATAAAGACGCCGAGGTGTTGGAAAGGTAAGAAACTTGACCCACAGCAAGAGATGGAGCCGGAGTATTCAAACCCTTCTCTCTGACCTCAAGAACCCTTAAATATTAGCATACTACTACATCCTGGTAAGAAAA
This sequence comes from Globicephala melas, assembly GCF_963455315.2. Lineage (NCBI taxonomy): Eukaryota > Metazoa > Chordata > Mammalia > Artiodactyla > Delphinidae > Globicephala > Globicephala melas. Next base: position 32,381,897 of record NC_083330.1, read on the forward strand.
TCTGCTTCCAGCCACTCTGGTGAGAGTAGAAATGATTCTCAGTCCCCACATTCCTCTATTGCCCATGCCACCCTAGCCTCAGGACTAGGTGGGAAAGGAAGTGATCTCTTCAAAGAGCAGCCAAAGGGAACCTACTCCCTTCTGCCTTTTCGTAATCAACTAACCAATATTTTATTTCCTTCTTAAGAGTCCCCACGTGTTCCTTTTGGTACTTAGCTTGGCCTTTTAGAATTCTGACATTCTGTACATGACTCATCCACTGTATTTCATGTTAATTTATTGAGGTCAAGTATAGGGTCTTACTCATCCTGAAGTCCAGTTATCCCCTGTCACATCTAACTCTGTTCTTTTCTTCTTGTAGGACATCTGCAGATATTTATTTGAATTTTGTTGAATTGTTCTCATCAATAGTAAGTACATTAAAAGTTATACAGAAAGTGCTTTCTTATAAGGAAAACCATCTAAATAGATTTCTAGCTCTTTACTTTTTATAGCACTATTGTAGAGATTATAGATCTCCAGGTAATATTTTTTAGATTGAGTTCTTCATATCATCTTATTTTTACATATAATGATAAATCTGAATTTTCTCTATCAAAGCTCCGAGACTTCACTGGCTTGTAACTTAGCGTGTTGATTATGTGTGGTTGACTTTTCCATTTACAATGATGTTTGATCCTGGTAAGGATGGGGCTGGATAGGAAGGTACATCTTAGGGCCATCAATTGGTTTTGTAGAGAACTAACATAAAGATCTAAAGTCTCATCATATTTCTGCAGAACTCATGAATCATTTTATTATAATTCCATTCATTCAGGGAGTATAAAACCATTTTCAAATTGTTATTCCTAATTTGTTCATCTTCTCTTCCTTAGTCTTAGTGAGAAGAGAGCAGGCTGAATGGAAGAAAGTCATTATGACCACTGGGGCCACTAGGGTAGGCATCAGTCCCAGAGTTTTGTTTTCGTCTCTCCGCTATGAATATTGGCTAATGTCTCGAGTGCTTACTTGGTGCAAATTACTTAGCCGACCACGGCAAATGGATTGTGTCATTTCATCCCCTGATAGTCATACAAGTAATGTATGTATTATTATGATATCCCATAATGCATACATGGAACAGAGCCTCAGAAGTAGTTATTTGCTCACCAAATTATGGTAGATGTGGAATTTGGACTCAGGTCTGATAGACTCCTAAATCACTCCTAGTGATTTTTACCACGAAATTAAAGTTGTATACCTCTGGAGAGTAGATAGTTTCTAAAATTTCCTCAGCTCTAACGTTTTATAATTAAATTTTTGTCTGATGGCAAGCTTAACAGTTAAGATGGGTAGGAAGGAATGCCAGCCTGTTGAATGGAATTTCCCTGAAATAAACCTGTTTTATGACACCAGTTCACTCATTCATTCACTCAGCATGTATTGAATGTTTGCTCTGTGCAAAGGCATTTTAGGCATCACAGTGGAGTGAGTGCCCCTTCCATAGACTCTCCTGCAGCACTCAGAGAAGTCTTGGACTGGTTTGCCTGTTATGGAATGGGGCTTGGTGATAGAAGCCTGGTTTGTCCTCCACTGATAAAACTAAGACATACTCATATGAGTTTATAGGCATCTTGAAGCCGTGGGATAGTAACACACATGAATCTTACCATTTTTGCCTGGGATTAATGATATAAAGGCTTTGGATTTGGGTATGGAAATTCGGTGCAATTATGGGTGTGTTGGTTCTACATATATATGGACATCACGTGTCATCAGCCTGCAGCTACCTGCCATTCTCACTACTCTTTCTTTTCACAAACCAAACAAGTACCTTCTTATCTCTCCTGTGGATAAGCTCTTGACAGTGGCACTAGGGCCTCCCTCAATAAGTACATCATTGGCTAAACCAGTGGTTTCTCAGATATGCTCATTGAACAACCCTTAAGGTGGATTGACATTCCACTGCCTAGAATAGAATATGGTGTTCTTTAGAAATCGGGGGGGAAAAATAGGCCACCAGATGTACTTTCTTTAATTTAAATTGTTTATATATATATGTATGAACAATTGTTATATATGTGTATGTATACTTGTTCATATATATGAATGATTTAAAATTGAAGAGGTAGATATATACACACATATATATATGTATATTTAAATTTTGGCTTCTGTTAGCAAGTAGTAAATTAAATTATTAGCAGATCCATACTGCAGGGAAATAACCAATCAGATTTCATTCAATAGCTTGCTTTTTTGTAGATTTATGGTTGTGATTTTATATCTGCAGGTATGTTTGCTGAAGAAAATATTTCTACCACTTTACACAAAATTAAATTCATTTAATACCATTGCGTCATGTCTCAAATGTCTTAATACAGTTTTAATCTTGAATTGCATCAGAAGTATGAAATTAGAAACATACCCCAAAATCATTTGAAGATACCATTACTTTCATTTCCCTTATACTTTTCAGACTTTTGAAAAATAAGTATTTAGTTGTACTTATCTGTTTCTGTCTCTCTAAGGATAGCAAACACTGAAACACAATTCTTTTTAAAAGTCAATATTAAAACTGTATAGTCCAAGATGATCAAAACTAAGGAAGTGGCAAAGAAATTCAAAAATTTAAACTTTCAAAGGGTGCTTTTTTTGTGAATGTGTAGTACTTGTTCTTCTGAAGGAATTAATCTTTTTAAAAATTTAATTAACTTATTTTTTATTGAAGTATACTTGGTTTACAGCGTTGTTAATTACTGCTGTACAGCAAAGTGACTCTGTTATACATATGTATATACATTCTTTTTCATATTCTTTTCCATTATGGTTTATCACAGGATATTGAATATAGTTCCCTGTGCTATATAGTAGGACCTTGTTGTTTAGCCAATCTATATATACCAGTTTGCATCTGCTAATCCCAAACTCCCAGTTCATCCCTCTCCCACCTGCTTCCCCCTTGGCAGCCACCAGTCTATTCTCTATGTCTCTGATTCTGTTTCTGTTTCATAGATAGGTTCATTTGTGTCATATTTTAGATTCCACATATAAGTGGTATCATGGTATTTGTCTTTCTCTTTCTGACTTACTTTGCTTAGTATGATAATCTCTAGTTGCATCCATGTTGCTGCTGCAAATGGCATTATTTCATTCTTTTTTTTATGGCTGAGTAGTATTTCATTGTATATATGTACCACATCGTCTTTATCCATTCATCTGTTGATGGACATCTAGGTTGTTTCCATGTCTTGGCTGTTGTGAATATTGCTGCTGTGAAGATCAGGGTGAACGTGTCTTTTTGAATTATAGTTTGGTCTGGATATACGCCCAGGAGTGGGATTGCTGGATCATATGGTAGGTCTATTTTTAGTTCTCTGAGGAACCTCCATAGTGTTTTCCACAGTGGCTGCACCAACTTACATTCCCACCAACAGTGTTGTAGGAGGGTTCCCTTTTCTCCACACCCTCTCCAGCATATGTTATTTGTAGACTTTTTAATGATGGCCATTCTGACTGGTGTGAGGTGGTACCTCATGGTAGTTTTGATTTGCATTTCTTTAATAATTGGCAGTGTTGAGCATCTTTTCATGTGCCTATTGGCCATCTGTATTTCTTCTTTGGAGAAATGTCTCTTTAAGTCTTCTGCCTATTTTTTTGATTGGGTTGTTTGCTTTTATTGTCATCAAGTTGTATGAGCCGTTTGTATATTTTGGAAATTAAGCCCTTGCTGGTCGCATCATTTGCAAATATTTTCTCCCATTCTGTAGGTTGTCTTTTCATTTTGTTTATGGTTTCCTTTGCTGTGCAAAAGCTTGTAAGTTTGATTTGGTCCCCTATGTTTATTTTCATTTTTATTTCTATTGCCTTGGGAGACTGACCTAAGAAAACATTGGTATGATTTATGTCAGAGAATATTTTACCTATGTTCTCTTCTAGAAGTTTTATGGTGTCATGTATTATGTTTAAGTCTTTAAGACATTTTGAGTTTATTTTCGTGTATGGTGAAAGGATGTGTTCTAACTTCACTGGTTTATATAAGGCTGTCCAACTTTACCAACGCCACTTGCGGAAGAGACTGTCTTTTTCCCATTATATATTCTTGCCTCCTTTGTCAAAGATTAATTGTCAAAGATTAACTGAGGTGTGTGGATTTATTTCTAGGCTCTGTATTCTGTTCCGTTGATCCATATGTCTGTTTTTGTGCCAATACCACGCTGTTTTGATTACTGTGACTTTGGAGTACTGTCTGAGTCTGGGGTGGCTATGCCTCCAACGTTGTTCTTTTTCTTCAGGATTGCTTTGGCAATTCTGGGTCTTTTATGGTTCTGTATGAATCTTAGGATTATTTGTTCTAATTGCGTGAAAAATGTCATGGGTAATTTGATAGGGATCGCATTAAATCTGTAGATTGCTTTGGGTAGTATGAGCATTTTAACAATATTAATTCCTCCAACCCAAGAACATGAGATGTCTTTCCATTTCTTTGAATCATCTTCACTTTCCTTTATTAATGTCTTACAGTTCTCAGCATATAAGTCTTTTGCCTTCTTGGTGAGGTTTATTCCTAAGTATTTTATTTTGGGGGTTGTGATTTTAAAAGGCATTGTTTTTTTACATTCCCTTTCCGATATTTCATTGTTGGTATAAAGAAATGCAACCAATTTCTGTATGTTAATCTTGTATTCTGCTACCTTGCTGAATTCGTTTATCAGTTGTAGTAGTTTTCATGTAGAGTCTTTAGAGTTTTCTCTATATAGTATCATATCATCTGCATCTAATGACAATTTTACCTCTTCCTGAAGGAATTAATCTTGAAGTTCTACTAAGACTTTTGGGATACCTGTTTTAATGAGCCACTACTTCCTGCCTGAGATTGCACTATGCACCAGAGATTCTAGAATTAGCATAGTAAAACTAATAATGCAAACAACAGCAACAAATCTTCACAAACCTTCCTTGCAAGGAAGTAAAGTCCACTGGAAAAACAGACAAGTGAAACACACATTCAAAATGGCAGTGATTCTCAAACATTTATGTGCTGAAAAATCATGACAAGCATGATAACCAGGGCAATTACTAGACCCCTTCTCCAGCTGGTCAGGTGTAAGGTCCTGTAACTCTATTTTTGGTGAATGCCTCCAGGAGAGTCTGAGACAGATGTTCTCAGTTGTCGTCAACCTTTAGTGTGCATCAGATTTGCCTGAGAATATTGTTAAAACACAGATTGCTGGGCTCCAGTGCCAGAGTTCTAACCAGTTCCCAGGTGTGGCTGATATTGCTGGCCCAGGGAGCACATTTTGAGAACAGCCGTTCAAAACTCTGCAGTATGCGGTAATGTGTGTTGTGAATGCAGTATGCAGTGTGTGTGTTGTGAATGAGACGGGCCCAGAGAACCAAAGGAGGGCAAAGGGACTCTGCCCTAAATTAGCCAAAGGTAACAATAGCAGCTAGAATTGATTGACCCAAGAAAAAATTATAAGAACTTTACCTGCATTTGCTCATTTAATCCTTTCAGTAAGGTACATAGGTGCTACTTAGTGTTCCTCTTTTACAGGGGTGTCCAGAGAAGGTAACTACTTTGCCCACGTCCTAAACTGGTAAGTAACAGATTAAGAATTCAAGTCTAGGAAGTCTGATTCCAGAGCCCACACCTCTGCCCTTTCTGCTTGTAGAGAGGAGTAAAGGGTTGTCAGTGAAGCCTTCCTGGGGGCCCTGGCCTCTGAGTGTAGATAGAAGGATGAGTGGACATAAAGATCATTATTTGTGTGTGGTGGGGGTAGGGGAGGAAGTATGAGGGCTTCCAGAAGAGCCCGCCCTCCCCATACATCTGCTGTAAGCAAGTCTGATGATCAGGAGTCCGGAACATGAGTATGACTATGGGATACTGAGAAGGGTTCTAGAACCCTGAGGTTAGAGTTCTGGATCAGTTAGTAGGTAACAGAAAGTGAATGAGTGATTTACCTTACTTTCCACGGGTAGCAGGAAGTTTGGAGATAGTCCCTCTAGCGTTAGTCCAGCTGCTGAAGGGCATCACCAGGGGACTGGGTTGCTTCGCTCTTCCAGCTTCCACATCTCTAGCACGTCCACATAGCTTCAAAGTGACCCCAGAATCTCCAATAGTGTTCCAACAATTTGGGCAGGAAGAAAGAAAAGGAAAAAAAAAAAAGAAATTAAGTAAGAAAAAAAAGTCAGTGTCTAACTCAGAGAGCAAATTTTTTACCACAGGTGGTCAGCCGACTTGCACTTAGATCTCATCAGCTCGGATTTTAAACTGGCCACCTTAGCCTTAAGGATAATGGGGTCTCCTAAACCAGGGCTCTGATAGTAAGGAATAAGGAGAGAGTGGTACTGATTAGCAGTGCCTGCAGTCCCAAACAAATATTATCCCCAAACTATTTTTTTAATCCTATATTTTACTTTAAAGAATGGAGGGGAAACATTATGTATCTGTAAATAGCCTTTTAGAAAGGGTACAATTATATAGTTATACAACCCCCTGGAGGGCTCCTTTCTTCTAAAATCTCTTTAAAAACTGTTCAAGGTTAAGGACATTTTTATCTTAATTTAGTCACTTGCAGTCGATTATCTTGGAATGACATCCTCTCTCTGCAGATGTTCTGTCAGGCTTTAGAAAATTCTAGAAGTGGACAGAGAAGTGTTATGGTACATGTATTTGCAATATGCACGTCTTTGAAATGAAATCCATTTAGGGACCAAAAGGCATTTCATGTCTTTGCTATACATTTTCACATATTTGCTTTTCCAGAATTCCTTTGAGCAAATCTGTTAGATGTAACCCATCCGTTTCTCCCATCTGAAACCTTTATTACTAAACATTCTTCAGTATGCTCTCACTCCCCTCTGTCAAAGGCGTTTCTCTGGGTCCTCACCCTTCTCATCTCATATGTGAATGCGTATCTTAAACTGAAGCAACAGTCTGCTATGACTTCTCCATAACTTGAAGAACCCGTCTTTGTGGGAAAAAAAGTAGACTTACTAACTTAAAAGGTAAAATGCGCGCAATGTTTCTGAGAATTAAAAACTAAGATAAAAACATAAGCAATGGAAAAAACTTACAGTGGATCCTTTTCAAAGACTTTATTTTACAGAGAAGGCAACTGAGGTTTAAAGAAAAAATGCGTTAGTTAAACACTAAATAATAAACCTTAAACCTCAGTGGAGCAACACATGGACAGTTCATTTCTCACTCACTCCGGAGTGTAGTATGGACTTTGGTTGTCTGAGGGTCAGTTTTCTGCTCAGTTATTCAGGAACCCACCACCTTCATCGAGTGGCTCTACGTTTGTCCTAAAAAGGAAAGGAGAGAGGAAGCTGCAAGCTACAATTATCAACTCGTTATCCTTCAGACATAAACTCTTCAGGTCACCTCTGGTCACATTCTTTGGGATAGAACCATACCCAGATGCAAGCGGAGATGGAGAATGTTGTTCCTATCTTGGTCCTAGTGATGCCTCTGCAGGCTGCAGGAGCTAATTAAAGTGTAGTCAACAGCTCGTTGTTTCTGCCACAATGAGTGATTAGCCTAAGACTGTGGATTAATTATGTGTGTGTGTCACATATACATATAATACACACAAACATATATGTGTGTGTATATATACATTTTTTAGCATGAGTTGACACATGGGGCTTCTACCGTATCAAAAGAGTACAAACTGCCTCTTGTTGCTTTTTCTTAATTGAAGTTGACTACTACTATCTATTTGCCTTCATTTTGCTACCTCCTCCCCCCGCCTTTCAGTATTACATGAAAATTCTGAAAGAAATAATTTCAAAGTTTCCAGTGCTCTTAAAGATAATAGAATACTCAGACCTTAACAATTTTCCTGTGTGAAACTTTTGCCAGACTAAAATGTTAACTTATGAAAAGTAAATTTAGATTGATACAAAAGAGAAAATAAGCTGATTTTTTTTTTTTTTTACACAAATACCCTGAGCCAGGGTAGAAAATAAATGGAAAACTGGAGGAATTTAGATCCTTTTGTTGTAAATTTAAATATTTTCAATTGTAAAAATAATACAGGCTCATTGCAGAAACTCCAAAATTGAGAGGATTTAAAGAAAAAAGGAAAAATAACTCAAAATCCCATTTCTGATAAGTCATCTCTGTAACATTTTTGAGGGTATCTTTTGAAACTTTTTTGTGACGGGGTGCATATAAATACAGTGCAAGTATAAAATACCTTTAATTATTATATCAAACTACAAAACAGTTCTATAACATTTTTATTTAGTAATATAAGTATGATTACTCATCACCTAATAAAAATCTGCAGCATCATTTTTAATGGTTGAACAGCATTCTATTATTTATTTAACCAGTCCCTACTGTTCAACATTTAGATTATTCCTGTTTTGCTTTGCTAAACAATGAGACAAGCATCCTTGTTCATATGTCTTTGAGCATTTGTTTATTTCCTTAGAATGGACTTCTAGAACTTGAATGGCTGGTTGTCAGTTCTGGTACATACTGACATATTGTCTTCCAGAAAGGTTACCGTGCTTTTTATTTCTACCAAGAATTTAACATCCAATGTGGTTTCTTACACACACTCATCAGTACCAGTATTATCAATATCAATACCAGTATTATCACTATCAATACAAGTATTATCAAGTTTTTTAAAACTTTGTCATTCTAGTCAGTAAAATATGACACCTGAATTATTTTATTTGTATTTCTTTGATTAATAATAGCAAGGTTGAACATATTTTCATATCTTTATTGGCTGTTAATACTTTTTAGTTTGTGACTTTATGGCATCCATTTTTCATCGATGTATAACAACCTTTTATATATCAATGTGTTTATTTTGTTGTTTGTTGTAAATGCAATTTTTTTCTCTTCATTTATTAATTTTTATTTTGTGTGTGTTGAGCTTCTTTAATACTGTCAAGTCTATTCAAAAACCCTTTAATGAACACAACAAATGTGGAAAATCAGTCATTCTCCTGCATTTTGTAATCAATGTATTTCCTTTTGGGCAGTATGGAAATGTAAGTTCTTATTTCATCTTATGGTTGGAAAGAATCTATTCCCTCGGAAAGGGATTATAGTCTCCATGATGCAGTAATGGGAGATTTTATAGGGTAGACAGGGTCTACAGAAGAAAAAACCCTAAATCACACTCCATTGGTGGTTGCCTTATTTATAAAAATGGCATTTGAGGTTGTGTGACTGCCATCAGGTAAGCAAAATTAATTTTTAGCATGAAGTACTCCTATCAGCAAGAACAGCCTAGGATAGGCTAGCAGTAAGAAGTGAGGGGTTATGGGATTGGGGCATAGCCTCTGTTTCCTCCAATGCAGCTGGAAATTTAAACTCTGGGGCTCCTGCTTGATCCAATCAGCCCAGCTAGTATGTGTTGCCAGGTAGGGTGAATAGACTCAGAAGTACAAGAGCTCATCCTTGGTCCCCTCTGGAAATGAGCAGAGAATACTGTGTCAAGCAGAGGTGATCAGTCCATGGTCTGGAGACTTGGATCTCCTCACAGAGTCCTTAAAGTCAGGGTGAGACAAAATGCCAATACAAATTATATTGATGACAGTATCAATGAGGTGACATTGAGTCCTTTGACCCAACGTGTGTCTGCAGTGTGCCATCCATTAGTAAATGGGCAAAGCCATTTGACAGATCTATCTGATACAGTGAATGAATCTGACACTCATAGTTTGAAAAACTGAAACTGTATCCATTTGTCAAGAACAGTGGCTACTTGTTCTGCTTTATTCCCCCTGGTAGAACTAGGTAACATTGCAGGCAGTAAGACGTTCCGGCATTTCACCCTGGAGTAGCCCCAAAACTGAAGAAGCTGTCTTATCAGTAGTTAGCTCCTTGTCACCAAGAATATTAAAGTAGATTTGTATGATTAGCAAATTAAAGAGGCTGTAGTGCCTACCACTACTGTATTCACTAAGGCACCCAAGTTATTCTAAAGAAATCCTAATAATACATTTGGACCATTTTGAATATTTTTATTTGATTAGCCATAATCTTCTAGTTATAACATCCATCACCATTTTGGCCTTCTTTTCTTACAGCCTAGCCCTGTGGTCTTGGGCTAATCACTAACCTGCTTAGATACAATTTTCTTCTCTATATAATAGAAACAATATTATATGCTTTGAAGGACTGCAGGAAGATGAGCTGTAATGTTTATCAAGTGCCTAGTAAGTAGCCTGGCCCATAATAAATACTTGGCTAATTGTAGATGTTAGTTTCATTTTTAGTTTTATTTCCAAACATTGCTCTTTACTTTTGGAACTCTAAAATTTGTTTTGAGAGTGGAGGACTTGTTGTTTGGATTCCTCCAACACTCTCTGTATATTCTGTACTTCTATCCCTACGTCATTTATATTAATGGAACAAATGATCTTTGGTCTGGTGATTCCAAGGTGACGAGGAGCTAAGTGGAGGTTCAGTATACACCTGGAAGTATGGATTTTCATGCCCAGTGCAAATGTGGGAAAGGCATTATTCCCACATTATAAAGGGGGTAAAGACCTCCAACTTGAGGAGACTCTGGGTTGAGAGATGAGAGATTTACAGGTACTGTGTTTATCCTACAGGGTACCACAGGGGCTTTTATGTTCTGTAGCAAGAATTTGCACCTTATACCCTTGTAGTTAGAAGTAAAGCATACCACATAACTAATATCTAGTAAGCATTAGAGTTACAATAAATACCATTTATTTAACGTTTCCTTTGTGTTAAGCATTTTACAGTTACAACATATGGATGGATACTATATTGTAGTGGTTAAGAGTGTAGTTTTTTGAGCTGGATAATCCTGGATTGGAGTCTCTTCTTTATTACCTCTTTTTTTTTCTGTTTTATTGAGGAATAATTGACAAAATTGTAAGATAGTCGAAGAGTATATCATGATGATCTGATATACATATGCGTTGTAAAAGGATCCTTCCCATCACGTTAATTAATACATCTTAACAGCTTATGACACCTTTTTCCTTTTTTTCTTTTTTTGGTAAGAACACTTAAGTTCTATTCTCTCAGAAAATGTTAGTTATACAATACAGTATTATTGACTGTAGTAACTATGTTATACAGTAGATCCTCAGACCTTATTCATCCTGCAGCTGAAAGTTTGTACCCTTTTACCAGTCTTCCCCTCTTTTCCCCACCCACACCCCAGCTCCTGGCAACCAGTTTTCTACTCTGTTTCTATGAGTGTGGCTTTTTTTCTTTTTAGATTCCATATATAAATGATATCATTCGTATTTATCCTGTCTGGCTTATTTCATCAGCATAATGCACTCCTGTTTCATCTATATTGTCACAAATGAAAGGATCTCCTTCATTTTTTTAAGGCTGAATAATATTGCATTACCTCTTAAATGAGTGACTTTTGGTACATTGTTTACACTTTCTAAGCCTCAGGGTTTCTTTTCTTCTGTAAAAAAAAAAAATATATATATATATATATACACACACACACAGGTTATTTTCTGATATGTGGAATGTTTGTTGAATCAACAAATAATTAGTTGAGATCATAAATGTGACACTTAGCACTGTATTAACATTTATTAATACTCTCCCTGTTAATTTCTACAATAAACTGTATAATAAGTAACAATAATAATAGTACTACTAGTAGTTTTAGCAAATGCATAGGATGTGCCAGGCATCATATACTGTACTACCCTCCTTCATGTGTACCACAATTTACATGTGGATATCATCTTCCACGTTGTTTCCTTTAAAGAAAATTGAAGCTCAGCAAGATTGAGTAGCTTGCTCCAGATGTGAACTCAGGTCTGAATCACTCCACATAGAGGTTCTTAATGACTCCATGTCTTTAATTCCACATCTGCATTTGTTTGTTGTTGTTGTTTTTAACTTTCCAAGCATCTGGTCTGAAATTCCTTTCTCTGGGGAATTTTCCACTTTGTGGGTCTTGGTGAGAAACAGAGCCTTCCTCTCGTTATACAAGCTGAACATGTCAGATACACTGTTTACTCACATGCTCAGTCTCCCTTACAGATGGAAAACAGTCGGGCGACCTCGGGTTGGCCAACTGCACCCCTCTCTTGGATTTTGAATTACAAATAAATGATGTAAAGAAGCAAGGCCAGCAGTGCTGGGTCAACCTCCTGTTTCCTGTTCCTGCTTGGTAGCAAGGCCAGCTAGGACTTATAACATCACTTTGGCCTGATCCTATAATTGCAATAGCATAGCCTTGGCTTTCGGTTGTTTAGTCTAGTTACTGAGACCTAACCATAAACTTCCAAAAGTTTCCTTTTCTGCTCAAATTAGCCGTATCTGGTTCCTGATGATTACAAATAAGACCTTTCCTGATATACAATGGTGACCTACTTATCCAGGCAGCTGTAACATCGTCCTGGCAGGGACAGAGGGCAGGCAAGTTCCTTGAACAGCTGAACAAGAAGAAAAAGACCTAAGAAGGAAGAATTGAAGCCAGTTCTGCTTGTGTTATAATTCTACCCGCAGCTGCCTCTGTTTCACAGAGCACATACTAAGGACCATGTCCCTTCCCCTGTAACAGACGAGCAAAGTAGACCCAGGCCTTCCAACCCAGAGACCAGCTGAGCTGTACCGTGGGCAATCTAGGATGTGAAAGACTTCACTCAATGTCTTTGTCACTTGACACATTGTTCCTCTCTTTGGGAAGTAGCTTCTTTGTGTGACAAGAATATGCTAAACCAACAGTTAAGTGGACAGAGGTGAAAGATGCCAAAATTAGCTACAGAAAAAAAGGCGTAAAGACTTGTATTTTCTGTTATTTGAAGGTGTTAAGACCCCACATAGAATATGAGTCCTTTAAAGGAAAGTTGTGAATGGCCCAGGCAATGTTGAATTTCCATGTGGCAATATGTTCTTGATCGGTCATGATGATGATGATGGTAGCATCAGTAGCATTTATCAGTGTTTCCTGGGTGAGAGGCACTTTATCCTAATGACCTTTTATCCCCATGACGACCCTGTGAAGTAGGAAATACTGTTTCAGCATCTTCAGGGTTTTTCTTTTCTTTTTTTTTTTTTTATCAGGAATTTACCCTAGATCACAGTTGGGTGGTAGAACGACCAGAACTGGACACTAGCCTTTCCTGAATTCCCAGAGTGTGATCTTAGCTGTTGTATTGCCTGATGCAGAGCCATGTAAATGTTGCCAAAGCAATGAAACGTGTACCTATTTCTAAGAGATTCTAACTCAGAAGCTCTGGGGTTAAGTGCAGAGCAGTTGAGTGTGATTGTCTTTACAGACAGTAGATAACTTAAGAGAAGTTGTTTAAAAGTATATTTGCATATTGCACTACACTGTCATATCTGTGATTGGTTAGCTATTGAGTAACTAACACAAATCCCAATCCCAACTCTAATCTCATTCATCTCTTGTATGATATTTGACCTAACTGAGGCAGGTTTTTTTTTGTTCTTTCCCACAAACACACATCGAACATCCAAAACATGCTTACCATTTGTGAGCATATTCTCTTAGTTATTGAGGAGTTGAGTAAGAGTGAGAGAGAAGGGCTTCCCTGGTGGCACAGTGGTTGAGTGTTCTGCCTGCTGATGCAGGGGACGCGGGTTCGTGCCCCGGTCCGGGAAGATCCCACATGCCGCGGAGCGGCTGGGCCCATGAGCCATGGCCACTGAGCTTGCGCGTCCGGAGCCTGTGCTCCGCAACGGGAGAGGCCACAACAGTGAGAGGCCCGCGTACCGCAATAAAAAAAAAAAAGAGAGAAGAAGACACAGAAGTATGAAATACGGTCATCATTTTTTTAATATCTTTTATGTTGTTAATCCCTCTTAGTATTTACTGCCATTCACTCATTTGTATTATTTGGGGTATAGCAGTTTATTCACACAGCATTTTTACATATGGCTTATCATTTGTATTCTATTTTAATAACACTAATAATTATAGACTATTGACAAACTCATCAGACCCTACATATTCATTTCAAAATCATGAAAATAAGGTGGAAAATGAGGTGTAAAGTGGAAAATCTCTGTGTATGTTTTCATTGGTGGAATGAGGAGCTACCTGAATATCACTCCTTTAGCTTTTCCTTCAAATGGTGCACTTTTTCCTCCATGCATAGGAGTCCCTTCCATTAGGTAAACAGTAGTCTTGAGGGCAAACCTCAGAAGTAGAAATGGGAGAACTTTTCAGTTATGGTAAAATCAAACATATTGTTCTTCAGTAGTGAAAAAAAATTCTTCATGAGAAGTTCAACCACCGTGAGTTCCATGGTGAAAAACTTTCCACTTATAGATGCAACTTCCCCCAGAATTCTGAGAAATGTCGGTAGTAGAAAGAGGTGTTGCCTACACCTGTTTCATTTCCCTCTGACTTTTCCTTCTCCTTTCTCTATTGACATTAAAATCTATAGTGAAAGCACATAGTAAGCAGTCTAGGACAATTGATATGACATTTGATCTAAATCTCCAAAGTCTATTTTAGATGGGGATGCTGTGAGAGTCACAGGAGGGGAAAAAATCTAGAATTATTCTTATGTGATCAAATGTACTAAAATAACAAAAGCAAATCTTACTTCTAGCTAATAAAATAGCATTCCTTATATGATGTCATATTATGGCAGAAAAGAAATATGTGCGTCTATTTTCTTCTATATTAAAACTGCTAAGGAGTGGGGACCAATGAACTAAATCAATTGTTTTGGGTTCAAGTTGTAGTTTTTAGTAGCCATCCTTCTTAGCAAGTTTTCAGAAGCAAATGTAGTTTGTTTGCTACCACCACTAAATGTGCCATTGTGTAGATTTGTGGAAAAAAGTATTGTCAAATATATATACTTCAAAATGATTTGTGTAAATTTATCTATTCATATTATTATTCTCCCCAAGTAAATCAAAATCTACTATATACTGTGTTTTTCTTCTATAGCTTAAAAGGGGAATGTATGTTGAAACTTATTCAAATATTTATTAGGTGTCTACTAAGTGCCAGGCACTCTACTAGGCAGTAGAGATGTTGTATTAGAGGTGGAAAATGTCCTTGACCTCCAGAACTGATACTCTTGTAAGAGAAATACTGGGTCAAACTAAGTCAACAGTTTCTTTGCTACAGAGCTTTTCACGAGTTTTGTGAATTATGAGTCTCTGATAAGGAGATGTAGTGGACAACAGATCCCAAATTTATTTGAAATCTTTTCCTTCATGGACTGTCTCATAGGATTTATGATCCACTGAACACACCTTGAGAGACACTAGTATTCTGCAGTGGTTAGTTAATTGTTTTCTATTAAACAACTATATACTGAATCCATGATATTATTATCTGGATTTTTTGGAGGATACAATGATGTACATGGCCACTGTGATGATAAGGGGGTCCAGTTTAGTTAAGAAGAGAAACCACAGGAGCTGTAACTTAATGTAACAAAGAAATACACATACATATACATATATTTATATGTAAATTACTATTTATATAGTATACAATGTCTTCTGAAGAAGATAGAGTTATTTGTAACTTGGGATCTCACAGGAGGTTTCACAGAGAAGGTAGACCCTGAGCTGGGCAGAATTTCAGTAAGTTAATTTGGTCCTGACTGTACGATAAAATGAGGTATTTGCACTGGTCAATCTGACCTTGATGGAACAGCATTCCATTTGCAGGGAATGGTGTGATCAAACATGCAGTGGTGGAGATTGCCAGCTTGTAATATTCCAGTACCTGGAAAGTGTTGGAACATCTGCTTTCTCCACGGTCTAGAAAAGTGAATCTCAAGTGAAATGCAAGTACAATGGAGGCCAGTGCTCTTTGCTTTGTACACTGCTTTGATTCTACAACATGAACAATGTAGTGATCTGTTTCAGATTGTCATTATTCGAGAGGGTTCTTAGTAACAGGAGTGGAAAAGGAAGACCTCTCTTCCTGTGTTTCTGCCCTATGCTCTTTTTTGTTGTTGTTGTTGCTGTACGCGGGCCTCTCACTGCTGTGGCCTCCCCCGCTGCCGAGCACAGGCTCCGGACACGCAGGCCCAGCGGCCATGACTCAGGGGCCCAGCCGCTCCGCAGCATGTGGGATCTTCCCGGGCCGGGGCACGAACCCGTGTCCCCTGCATTGGCAGGCGGACTCTCAACCACTGCGCCACCAGGGAAGCCCTGGCCTATGCTCTTAAGCCAGAAAAGGTACCAACATCACTGACCTGACCTTGTCTCAGGTATCTATCAGGATCTACTAGAATCATTCTAGTGAAAGGTAACTAGACATCCAAAGGACTTAAAAGATACACTATAACCTTTGTATACTTTATATACCTGGTGAAACAAAAATGTCACCTGAGTGGTCCCCTTCCCTAGAAATACCAGTATGTTTTTCCAGTGCATGGCAGAACTTTGCAGGTAAAACTGGGATAAAGGTGAAGAACAGTCTTAAAATTCTAGTCCTTGAACAGCACCTAACACACAACAGGTTTTCAATAATCTTAGCAACAGTATTCACAAATAATGACCATCAGCGTAACTGCTCTTTTGTGCCAAAATACATTACCATATTACTTTTTTTCCTTCAGCTTTACAACTTGGGTTCTATTATTGTTTCCATTTTGCAGATTAGGAAAGTGAGGCTCAGAGATGCTAAGTCATTTGGGCAAGGTCACAGAGCTTGTAGGAGATAAACCTGCACCCTTACTGTTGGATCCTACAAACCAGACCATAATTTAAGTCCTTCAAAATATACCTCAGAACATTTGAGTAAATTAATGAATAAATCCTCCTAGTCAGACTGACCAGATCATTATGTTAGGTTCAGCTATAAGTGGAGGAAAGTCATAATCATAGTTGGACAGTTAATACAGTAATTTACTTGCTTTGAATTTTCTAAATGATATTTAGCTGGTAGTTTCATGATGATAACCATCGAATAAAAACAGGCATATTTTGGTGTTTGGAATAAGATCTCATATTGAGTAAAATACATATTGATTCCTAGACCTATATGATGTGAGTAACAGATGACATTGAGATGTCATCTAGAAGTACTCCTGTGCAGTTCATCATGTCAACCCAGCTAATAATTTTAGAATCTTCAGAGTGAATAATATATGCAGCCATAAATCATATATCTAATCAATGCAAATAATGTTTTTCCTATGCTAAACCCAGAGTGAAGTTATAACACGCATCATAAGATTAATGGGCCATTTTTTCTTCATCACTTTGCTAAATTACTTAGTCTGGAAACCATTCAGAAGGTTGCGAATTAGAGCTGAGCAGTAGTAGTGAGACTGTGCCTCTGATGATGAAACTTTCCACCCCGACCCCTACTGCTCCCTTCTTGGGAAAGAAGGCAACATTTCTCCTAGAAAAAGTCACAGGTTTATAAGCTGACTTGAATAATACGTTTGGAGGAATAATGTCTTTTAAGCAGAGCCTATCTCGCCATATAAAATAATTTTTACCTACCATTTAATGAAATTAACACTCACTTTGAGGCTAGGTCTTTTGTCATTTGACTCCTGGATCACGTCTATGGATATATGTTTTTCTTGAGACGAAGTGTGAACCCAATATAGTATGCATCATTCAGTCTGTCTAGCTGATGTACATCCTCTGAAGCACAAGCTCCGTGAGGCCAGGCACTTTATCTGCTCTATCAGTGTAGCCCTGATGCCTAGTGTCTAGCTTTTGGAGATTCTTAATAAACATTTGTACTGAATAAGGTATGTATATGGTGAGCAAAAGTTGGCTTCCCATTTTACAGTCAAGAGTATCCCACTCATGTTCTGTGAACACTGGATAGCAGAACCTTACTATGTTATTTTTCTGTTCCCTTTGCAAGTTTCCTGAAAGGGCATTCCTGTCCTTAGAATGTCCATCTCCTCCCATCTTCCTGGAGAATAACTCTTCTTTCTTAGATACTTAGCCCCATTATTGACTCTTTAACATTGAATGTATTACCTCCTTACAAACAGGAAAATGCAGTGCTTTCTTTTTCGACATTTATCACCAGAAAATTATTCTAACACCTGAAATTCTGGACCTAAAATGCTTGGACTAGTGGTTCTCAAAGTCTGGTACCCAGACCAGCACATCAGCTGCACGTAGGAATTTTTAGAAGTGAAAGTCTTGGGCCCTGCTCCAGACCTACAGACTCAGACACTCTCGGGGTGGGGCCCACTACCTGTTTCAGCAAGCTCTCTTGGTGATGCTGATGCATACTCAAGTTTTAGACCCACTGCTTAGACCTAGAACTTAAGGTTTAGGCTTTGGACAGATCTGAGTCCTAAACACTACTGAGACACTGGGGTGACCATGAGCAAGTTACTTCTGGGAACCTCTTAGCATCTGTGTGCCTTGCTTAGCTAATAGTGATTTTAATTAATTAGAATAATGCATACGGTGTACTCAAGAGAGTAACCAAAGCATGCTTTATGTTCCATAAATTCTAGCTGTTTACCATTATCATCAATCAGAGCTTACTGACATATCCTGAAGACATTCTTCTAATAAGTGTAATAATGTGGTTTGTAAAATTAACAGCTTAGAAGAGCATATTACGAAGTTCATCAGACAGGGTCTCAGCAGGAAATCAGGGGTACATCAATAAGGATAAATTGAGCCCACTGTAGAGAATCAAGAGATAGTGTAGTGCCCTGGGTTCAGTAAAAGTGTGGCTACTTTATAGGAGATGAAAGAGAAAGGAAGCCTTGCTGGAGAGAGAGTCCTCCCCAAAGATGCTGTGATGCCCCACAGAGAAGCACTATATGTTAGTTGGGGGATGCAGCCAACTCCCAGCAATTTGGCAAGAATTAATACCCTAACTTGAGTCCCCTCCTTCATTCCCTACAATCTTCTATTGGTACTCTTCATTTCTGAGCCAAACAGAAGCCAGAGCAAGGACACTTACTAAGATAGGCCATGCAAGCCATCCATATAGGGTTGGGTGGAGAAAGGATGTGGAAGGGCAAATAGGACATATTTCCCGTAGGTGGTGAGCGAGCTGTAAAATCACTCACCCTTCTAACATCATTGCCATTGCAGGAGCACGGAGGAGCAAGTGGTTAGTTCTGACTTGGCAGATCCAGGAGACTGCAGGACAGAACTGGTATATGAATTGGGCTTTAAAGGTAGATTTGAATTTTAATGGAGAGTATGGAGTAAGAAATGGTGAAGAACCAAGGGAAAGGGAGATTCATTGCAAATGGAGAAAAGAAAAGTGGCATAAAGACGAGAAAAGTCAAGACTTATGGAAGAGATAGCAAATACTCTGTGTGTGACTGGAGCAGAGAATGGGCAAACGAAGGCTGGAAGTTAAGATGAAGTCATCCTTGAATAACATTAAAGTTTCCTCCTTTAACCTCAATTTCCACCTTCTACTCCCTTCATTAACATTGGAAAATTAAAAGTGAATTTGACTGGGCTGGTGACAATGGCAGTATGAAGCAAAGAGAGGAGAATAAGAGTAAAAAATTTAGTAGTACCTTGGTGAAGCTGGGTAAATGATGGGTGGTGGTGTCACGTCAAAGCATGGGCAAGTGATTGTGACAAATATAGGCTTATTTCTTGACTATATGACTTCAGTTAAGGTACTTAAGCCCTCTAGGCTGCAGTCTCCCAACCTGTAAAATGGGGATAAAACCTCGCTTCCTCCAAGGTTTCTGTGAGGATCTAGTGAGAAATGGAAGTAAGAGTTGAGTCCAGTAATCAGTTTTTAATACATATAAACTAATGTGAGGATAAGGGTAAGAATACTTGCTATCATTTATTGAATACTTATTATGTGTCCAATATTGTGCTAGTCTATTTACATATCTTTTCTCGCTTAGCTTTCTTTTCTCTTATCTGCCTTCTATAGGCAAGAGATAACTGATGGCCCAGTTATGAGGAAACGCAGTTGTGAGGAAAATGTCAGAGGGAAAATGTACCAGAAAGTTAATTCCTAATGGATCTGTCAGCCTTAAACAGAGCATGTCTGTGCTAAAATGTGTAAAATATCTGTGCTAAAACTACTCAATTGGACAAGTTTTGATAAAGTATTAACTTAATGAATAGGCATAAACAGCTTGGAGCTTTTTGGAGGGTATGTGGTAATATTAGTATTGGTGTGATGACTTTTGAAAGTTCTATGGCGTGTAGAAGTCAAAAAGAAGACCCGGAAAGGGGGAAAACTCTCTCTGAAAGTTATTGGGGAAGTCTGGCTAGTAAGACTCCAAAAGGGAGAATCAGTAAGAGGCCAGGTTATTCATAGGCCTTCTAAGAATGTGTCCATGAGAAATATTTACAATGATTGGATGCCGGAATAAAGGAGAACACTGGCTCCATAAATGGTAACTTATTTTACACAAACAGGCTAATGATAAAAAATAATGAAAATCTGATGGATTTTTGAGAGTTTCATTGACCAAACTGAGACAAAAGTGCATAACAGCTAGATGCTTATAGTTTTAATCAGTTCCCTTTGGAGTCAAGCAAAGATAGCACCTGAAATGGTAAGGGACGTTTATGCAAGGTCACAAAGATTTTTGGTGGTGCATTTGGGATATAAACCCATTTCCATAAGAATTCTTTCAGAGGTCAAATGTTTGCTTGTCAAAAATAGCATGAACTTACTTCCAGGGAAAGTTCCTAAGAAAAAATAATTTGATTAATGAAGAACACTGATGTAAGAGTTAATTTAAGAACCCAGAAATAGAGGTAAAGAGTAAAGCAATTATGGGTTAAGAGTCTGCATAAATTCCCCTGGAAGGGGGATATGGTCAGAGATGGCAATTTGAAAACAGTGAGTCACCAAAAGTAAAAGTTTAAATTACAAGCTGTTTTGGGGGTCTTCAAGAGAGATTTTATAGATTGAACAACAACAGCAGCAAGGATAAGATATAATGCTGTCATGTAGACTGCAGCCTGAAAAGAAAGTATTGCAGAAAAGCCACATCATCCTGAATTTATATTTCCGTGCATTTGAACAGATTGGAGAGCAGTAAAGTTGTTTTTAGAGCAAGTTATTTAAGTCAGCCAGCTTGTGAATAATACGAGATATTTTTGCATTTACATTAACTTATGTCCATAAATAACGAACTTTAACAATGAACAAAATCCGTAATCCTGATAATGCTAAGAAAACTGGAAAGATACCGTTACCTTGAAAAGACAGGATAAAGAAGACAGCATAGAAATTTAGGGAGATTGCAGTTTTGGAAAAATTACATTAACATTTATTAGCTGCTACAGCTTTGAAATGTGATGATTTAAAGAAAGAAGTAGACTGTTGATTTCTAAAAGGTAATGTGTTGGCTGAAAGAGAAGAGAATCTTGTTGAGACCTAAAGTGTTCTTTTTTTTTTTTTTTTTTTTTTTTTTATACTATTTTTTTTTTTTTTAAACACCTTTATTGGAGCATAATTGCTTTACAATGGTATGTTAGTTTCAGCTTCACAACAAAATGAATCAGTTATATATATACATATGTTCCCATATCTCTTCCCGCTTGCGTCACCCTCCCTCCCACCCTCCCTATCCCACCCCTCCAGGCGGTCACACTAAAGTGTTCTTTTAAGGATATATTTCAATGTCATTTCAAAAAATAAATGCATTTCCCATAACAAAACAGTGAGGTTAATGGAATACAGGTGAAAGCTTTTTGGCCCGAAGGAGTTCCATCCTTTGGAACAAAGTTTTATTGTTGAACACACCATGACCCAGGCCTGTGAGTGCCAGCACAGTGACTGTTTTTACAAGATCTGGTACAATATGCACAGTAGTTCTGGCCTTAGCACTAGGCAAGGATCATTCTTTTTGTATCTTCCTGATTGCGTCCTCTACAGAAATGGGATAATCCCTCCTCTTCTAAACTGGAAATTAGTTTCTTCCCTCAATAAAACTAGTTTCTTCTCCAGGTTGAGCTTTTCCAACTCTTAGAGGTCTAAAATGAATGATATGAAACATACTATATTTGCATCTATTTTTATTTAAGAGTTATCTAAGGAGATTTATCTAATAGGAATTTCCTAAGAGATGCCAAAATAAACAATCAACAAGTTTTCTTTAAAGATCATATATATTATATAACAAGATCCACCTAAGAGTTAAAATATAAGTAGGTATACAATTTAACTATTTGAAGATAATTTTTCTTCTTACCACTGAAGCAATAAGCAGGTAGTAGTACAATTTGGGGAAAACAATATTTCTGGCTTTTGTTTGTTTTATTTTAATTTGTGATATTCATGAGATCTTTTGTGAAGCCTTTGGGTATATAGTAAAATTCATGGGTTTTTAACTTTGTATTGACTCGTATTTTTGTAGGTTTTAAATTTTCTTCTGGCTTTAATTTATACTATCTCTTTTTACTTCTTCATTGAGAAATAATGTATTTTTCTCAGGATTGCAATCTCAGTGCAGTCCTCTACTTTTCTATTTGTTGGACGTTCTCTTAGACATCTACATTTTTATCTAGTTAGTACATTTCTAGTTTTTTATACAATTGATAAGAACTCTTTAATCTTATGAATTCTTTATATTTTCTCTTTGGAGATAAGATTTATAGGGATTTCCTTGGGCTTAAACTAGAAAGAAAAACGAATTTGCATATGAAATGTTGAAGGCTTTGTTACAAAGTGGGTTAACATTATATGTGTGTTTGAAAGAAACTACTTCAACCAGAGCACCTAGCTGTTAACCTCCAGATTAATATCTATCATAAAATATGTGCATGCTTCCAACACATGGCATTGCCTCCTATTACTGCATGTCCAGGAGAAGTTGTTTTGTCTTGTAGCAAAAGGCATTAGCTCTTGGCACATTTTTTTTTTTTTACTGACAGCTATCCAAAAATCAAGCTGAACCCTTGTATGTGAGGACAGAAAAGGACAATTTTTAGACAGGTCTAATATCCAGTTGTACCTTTCAGTCACTTAGAGAGAAGGCTTAGACCCCTGAAGCCCAAAGTCACAGGTTTTTTAGGATTATGGTGGTATATACCTCCAGTTTATAGGAAAAAAATGCGTTGTAGAAAATCCAAGTTAAATTAGGACTAAAATCCAAGTTAAATCTAGAACTAAAGTTTTACTGCCCCAAATACGTGTAAACTCTAGGTTACTGCTCTGTTGTCCATTTCATCAGTTGCAGAATATTCAAGTTAGTCTTTCAATGCTAACAAGAACATAAAAATGCATTATGTCTAAAGGCAGAACATGATTGCCAAGCCAGATCTGCGCATTACCTGAGAGTTTGGGGGGCCACCCAAGCGGCATCTACTTGTTTGCTACTGACCTTCAGATAGACTTGCTCAAGAATTGTTACAATGTAATAACATACACCCTTATGTACTCTTGAGTTTATTGAAAACACACAGCAAACGTGCACACACACACACATACACACCAGCACACCAGCACGCACCTACTCTAGAGCCTAGAATTTTAAGAGTCAGAACTGTTTATTTGCTTCTGGATTAAGATGGACCCTGTATTTCCTCAGCATGCTAATTAGAAACTCTATAAACAATTCAAAACCAGCTTCTTAAAATTCTGTTTTACAAAAATTGATGTTAAATATTGTCCTCAGAGAGTTCTACTCTGACTTTTCAAATTGTTTTTTTCTCCCTTCATGGGATAAACAGTTAGGGTTTCTTTTTGTTTGTTTTTTATCTCTCATTGTAAAAAATTCTATCTTAAAAGCTGATTTATTATTTCTTCCTTAGCATGGATGACATGGGAACAAAGATGATATTTCATCAGTCTTGTTTTTATTTAAGTTGAAAGGTTATATATTTCTACTATCTACTGCAATAATGCTAAATATTTTTATAGTACTTGCAAATCTTATGACATTATTTTTTTAGTTTGTATTTAAGGCATTTACTCAAAAGGGACCATATGCCTCAGTTCATGTCACTCTATCATCAGTGTGTATGGTCACTCTATTTTCTAATACTTTTAAGATTGGTTTTGGCCCCGACGTTCCTCTGCCAGATTTATTTCCTTTATTTTCCCCTATATAGCACCATTTGGGCCATTTAATATGTAATTTCCCAACTCACCTTTCATAGTTATTTTAAACATATGTATATATTTGAAATACGGAATTGTTTTGTATTTTCTAATTTTTGCAAAAGTAGTATCGACTAAAAATCACATCCTATTCTTTTATTTTTTCTACACAAAGTTATTGTTTTAAAATTTGTGTTGCTCCATAGAAATTATTGCTTCTGGCCACTGTCTAATATTCCACCATATGTTAATACCATGTTTTGCTTATCCATTACCCTGGTGATACATACTTAGGCTATTTTCAACACTTTATGTCCACCATAAAGCATTAATACACTCTTTCCACATGTCCCCTTGAGTAACAGTGCAGAGTAACAGTGCAGCCGTGGAATGGCTGAGGTAGAAGTCATATATATGCCTTATTTCACAGATTCCTCCCTGGAATAGCTGTACCATTTTCCCCTCACCAGCAATACTTGGAATTTCTCTCTTGCCATATCCTTTGTCACCACATGCTGTTAATCTGCACTTTTAAAAATTAATCAATTTATTTATTTTTGGCTGCATTGGGTCTTCGTTGCTACACTGAGGCTCTCTCTAGTTGCAGCGAGCGGGGTCTACTCTTCATTGCGGTGCGCAGGCTTCTCATTGCAGTGGCTTCTCTTGTTGCGGAGCACAGGCTCTAGGCGCGCAGGCTCAGTAGTTGTGGCTCCCAGGCTCTAGAGCGCAGGCTCAGTAGTTGTGGCGCGCAGGCGGAGTTGCTCCACAGCATAATTTGCACTTTAACTTCTGGAAATTTGGCATGTGTGGATTCATATGAAGTAAGGTGTTTTAATTCTGCATTGCTCTGATTCTAGAAAAGTTAGGTCTTCATATACTTTCTTGCTATTCATGTTTTCCATTCTATGAATTGCCTATCATGACCTTCGCTCATTTTTCTATTGAGTATTGTGTGTCTTTAGAGATGTAGAAGTTTTTGTATTCAGATGTTGAGTCCTTTGTTAGGTTTTAGATAATGTATATGTCTTCTACCCATCAACTGTTTTTCAGTCTGACTTTGGTATCCTTTATTGTACATAAAATTCTAATTTTTTATTAAAGTATAATTGATTTACAATATTATGTTAATTTCAGGTGTACAACATGGTGATTCAATATTTTTATAGATTATGCTCCATTGAAAGTTACTATAAAATATTGGCTATGCCCTACAATATATCTTTGTATCTCATTTATTTTATACATAGTTGTCTGCACTTCCTAATTCCCAGCCTGTATCTTGCCCCTTTTGCTTCCCTCTCCCCACTGGTAACCACTAGATTGTTTTGTATATCTGTGAATCTGTTTCTGTTTTGTTGTATTCATTCATTTGTCTTATTTTTTAGATTCTACTTATAAGTGATATCATTACAGTATTTGTCTTTGTCTGACTTATTTCACTAGCATAATACCCTCCAGGTCCATCTATGTTGTTGCAAATGACACAATTTAATCATTTTTTATGGCTGAGCAGTGTTCCATTGTGTATATATGGCACGTATTCTTTATTCATTTATCTGTTGATGGACACTTGGGTTGCTTCCATATCTTGGCTATTGTAAACAATGCTGTTATAAACACTGGATGTGGGTGCATGCATCTTTTCAAATCAGTGTTTCTGTTTTCTTCAGATATATACCCAGGAGTGGAATTACTGGATTATATGGTAGTTCTGTTTTGTTTTTGTTTTTATTAACATCTTTATTGGAGTATAGTTGCTTTACAATGGTGTGTTAGTTTCTAACACTTTATAACAAAGCGAGTCAGCTATACATATACATATGTCCCCATATCTTCTTCCTCTTGTGTCTCCCTCCCACTCTCCCTATCCCACCCCTCTAGTGGCTACATCAGTTAACATTCCCACCAACAGTGTACCAGGGTTCCCTTTTCTCCACATCCTCGGCAAGGCTTGTTAGTTTTGTTCTTTTTTATGATAGCCATTCTGACATGTGTGAGGTGATCTCTCATTGTGGTTTTGATTTGCATTTCCCTGATGGCTAGTGATGTTGAGCATCTTTTCATGTGCCTGTTGGCCATCTGTATGTTTTCTTTGGAAAAATGTCTATTCAGCTCTTCTGCCCATTTTTTTAAATCAGATTTTTTATATTAATAAATTTATAATTTTAATATATAGTTAAATTCATCACTTTTGCTTCATACAATGTATGCTTCTTTATTTTTCAAAGATCTATTTCATCTCTTACCCTGAAATCACAAATATATTACCTTGCAATTTCTTTTATTCTCTCTAGATTTTATATTTCACATTTAGATATTAAAACTATTGTATTTTAGTTTTGTACATTAGGTGGAATTATATAACATAATGGTTAATAGAATGATTTCTGTGGGGTTTAAGTTCCAGCTCCACCATGTACTTTTTAGGCTAGTCATTTTATCTCTCATACCTCAGTTTTTCCACCTGTAAAATGAGGATAATAGTTTATGCCTTGTGGATTTTCTTGTGAAGATTAGGTGAGCTATATAGGACTGGGTACAACATAAGTGATATCACTAGGTTAAGATCCAGTCTCATCTCTCTTTTTAAAATGAGACTGTTTCCCCAAAAGCTGTAATTCAGCTTCCTCCATTGGACTATAATTCCATCTCTTTCATGTGCCAACTTCCTATCTGTATATAGCTCTATTTCTAGGCCACCTGTTTGATTTGTTTTCTTGTTTGCTGTTTCTTCCAAGGGCATCACACAGTTCTTATCTATCATGACTTCCCAATATATCTTAATGTGTAGGGCACATTCTCCATTTTGAGCTTATTTTTCAAAACTACCTTAGCTGTATGGAGAACTTTATTCTTCCAGATACATTTTATTTTATTTTATTTTATTTTAATTTTTTTATAGAAGATAGAGCAATCTGCTCTTTTTTTTTCTTTTTTTTTGGCTGCATTGGGTCTTCATTGCTGCATGTGAGCTTTGTCTAGTTGCAGCGAGGGGTGGGGCAGGAGGCTACTCTTTGTTGTGGTGCACAGGCTTGTCATTGCAGTGTCTTCCGTTGTTGAGGAGCACAGGCTCCAGGCTCGTGGGCTTCAGCAGTTGTGGCTCGTGGGCTCTAGAGTGCAGGCTCAGCAGTTGTGGTGCACCAGCTTAGTTGCTCCGTGGCATGTGGGATCTTCCTGGACCAGGGATTGAACCCATGTTCCCTCCATTGGCAGGCGGATTCTCAACCACTGCGCCACCAGGGAAGTCCCCCAGAGACATTTTAGAATCACTTTTTTATGCTGTCCCTCAAAAAAAAAAAAATACAAACGAGCTTGGCCTTTTATTACAGTTGCATTTAATTTTATAGATTAATATAAGGACATTTATATTATTATAGTAAGTCAACTCATCCATACCTGTGATATATATTTCTTTTACTCATGTGTCCTCTAATAAAGTTTTCATTATGAAGATTTTCTGCATAATTTATTAGGTGAAACCCCATACTCTCTATAGGTTTTGTTACTATGGTAAATTCATCTTGTATTGTATCTAGATATTGATGCTATGGAGGAACACAATTGATTTTGGTGTATTAATTTTTTTCCAGCCCCTATGTTGAGCTCTTTTCTTAGATTTAATAGCTTATTGATTTTCCTGTGTTTCCAATGACATACATAATCAAAACAATCTATAAATATGACATTTTTATCTATATTCTTCTAAACCTTCTCTCTCTTTCTATTTCTCTCAATACACAGCTCCAAAAAGGTCGGTTCCAATAGACCAGTAATGTTAGAAATCTTTATCTCAATTCTCTCCTTAAAGGAAATGGTAATTTTTAAAAAAAATTAGTAGTATAATAATTTTTGTTAGTGTATACATGTGCCATGTATTTTTGGTATATAGCCTTTATCAAGGAAAGATAGTTATTATTTGAATCTAGTTTTATAAAATTTACCCTACCCAATAGATTTTGAACCTCATGGGATGCTTTTTATCTCTCCTATCTAAAAAGCATGATGATATGATTTTCTCCTTTTATTTAACTAATACAGGGAATCACATGATTTGACTGGCTGATACTGAACCAACCGTGCATTCTCAAGGATAAACCCACTTGACCAAATCGTATTATAGTATAGATTAGCTTTTGCTGCATTACAAACCACCTCAAAACTTAGTGGCTTAGGGAGATCAGCTTGGTGCTTTGTGACCACCTAGAGGGGTTGGATAGGGAGGGTGGGAGGGAGGGAGACACAAGAGGGAAGAGATATGGGAACATATGTATAACTGATTCACTTTGTTATAAAGCAGAAACTAACACACCATTGTAAAGAAATTATACTCCCGTAAAGATAAGAAAAACAAAACAACAACAACAAAACCTTAGTGGCTTAAAATAGCAATTACTTGGCCATTTGGGACTGGATTCATCTGGGTAGTGTTTTACTTTTGGTTTTATCTGGGCTCCTTCATGCAGTTTTAGTCAACTGATGGATCAGCTGAGTGAGAGCTGGTCTGAGACAGCCTCACTCACAGGTTTGGTGGTTGGCTTGGACAGTGGGAGCACCTGGTCCACTTGTCTTCAGAACCTAGTGGGCTAGTTCTCGGCAACTGAGCCATCAAGCTCTTTTGCTATTGTCTCATCATGTGGGTTGAGTATGCCAAACCCAGTCCTGCTGAAGTGGTGACTCAGGAATGAGGGTGTCAGAAGGGTATTGTACCATAATTTTTGAAACATCCTATCACAATGTTTTTAATATACCTTAAAACTCTGTGGAATAATAGTGTATTTAGGTTTTTGACTTATATTTTTAATAAGGAAAATTTGATTGTAATGTTTTTTTATATTGCCCCTGTTTGGTATAATATTCTTCTTGCACCTCTAGCCCCATTATTCTAGCTTGGGGTACTTAAAATGTATTGAAGGGGATAGAAATGAGTATTGCATCTTAAATAAAATAGTCTTGGACAAGTGGTTCCCACTTATCACTGAGGTTGTTCAACAGGCTGCACTCTCACGGTGGACTATTGAATCCTTATGCACACCAAGCATTACATCTCACTTATACCTTACTAGCATTCTTGTGCTGGTTCCTTGATTTTAATTTAAAAAGTAATAAGTACTTGAAAAATACAAAGTAAGAACCAAAAACCCTCCATCACCCTAGTCTCTTTTCCTCACAGGGGAAGCAACTATAAAGTTAAGATGTCAATTTAAAAATATTTACAAGATGAAAATGATTCTTAAAAGTCCTTGGGGGCATTTAATCATTGAAGGGTATGCTGAAGAAGGTAAGTGACAGTTTGACCTCCAATCCAGAGACTATTGGCAATAAGTGTAAACAGTGCTCTAACAACATGGCCTAATAGAACTATAGAACTAAAGAAAAAGCTAGGATTAGGATTATTGGGCCCAAATTCACATTGTTCCTAATGAAGAACCTTAAAATCATGAAATATTGACTGATCTCTAATTCTAAGTCATTCCAGAATGCTATTTTCTATGTTGAGGAGTGGAGTTTGAGAGAGAAATAAGAAGGAATAAAGTCCAATTTGGTTTTAAAGAATCATGGAGAAATGAAGATTATTTCTGTCATAATTTCCCCATAGATAGAGCTCTTCTATGACTGACTGTTTCACTAAAGCAGGGAAATACAGGGTGTTATCCAGCAAATCATATCAGTTTACTTCAAGTCAGTCCTCTTCTGGGCAAACACATCTTTAACTTCATTTGTATTATATAGTATTTTAAATTATGAATTGTTTTGTCTTCTCAGGTCAGTTTCTTCTAGCCACGTGGGTTTGTTCTCTGTTTATTCCTTCCTCCTTCCCTCTCTTCCTTCTTCTCTCCTGTACTCCCTTTTTTATTAGTGAATTGGAAAGACGATTTCCTTATATACGCTAAACTGTGCAATAGCAAACCCCCAAAATATAACTAACGTTTTATGAAGAAGACAATAACGAAAAAAATTACAGTGGAAAAATCTTAGGAAACTGGAAGGAATTTGGGGGTCTTTCTGTCTCGAAGTAGATTTGGAATGTGCATTTCAGGTTCTCTTTTTTAATGCAGGGTTCCTAGTTGAGCCTTTATTTTGTTTCCAGAAAAACAATCAGCTTACATATTTTTTTTAACAAGGTTTGCTTCACCTTTGGAAATTAGTAATGATTAAAAAGAATATTATATAGTTAAGTGATGTCTAATTTTTTTCCTCATGGGTTCACCGTAGTTCAGGTTATAGCCCTGATCTGTTTAATCCTCCAACAACCCTGAGAGGGAGCAAAGGGGCAGATGTTCTTTCCTCATTTCACAGATGAGAAAACTGAGGTTCAAAGATTCAAAGTGAGGTTAAGTGCTTCTGCCAAGGTCATTCTCTGAGGTGAAGCCGGAGCCAGGAATAGCACCTCATCCTCTTGTTTTCTCTCATGTGATTCTCCATCCGCTGACCCACTCTGACTATAAAAACAAACTGTACCAGGCCTCACACAATCCCTGAAATGTCCTTTTAGTAGGACACTATGGTAGTGACAAGATTGAACAGATATAAAGAATGCTGTTAAAAAGGACCTGTCTTTTTTGTTGACTCCATCCCATTAACTTCCACAGCCACACTGCATGACAAACATGAGACATCCATTAAGATCATGTTCCCATTAGTGCCCAAAATCTAGCTAGAACTAGATTTTGCAGAAATTGAAGACACATCTTGTGGCCTGACTGCTGAAAATGAGTGTCTCAGGAGTCAGAGAGGCATTGCTGCTCAACGAAGTCAAGAATGCCCTTTGCTAATTGTTTCTCCTCCATTTCTGAGGGAATTTAAATTCATGATTGGCACCATATATTATACTTCAATACTATTCATCATCCATCTTGTACGTATTTGCAGGAAAGAATGTTGCCCAAGTCATTATATCCCGCCATGATTCACAGTCGTATGACTTTGGGTGGCAGCTCAGCAGGAGCTTACCGGTGCCTTAAATCATCCCTGTTGTGGACAGACAAGAGCGTGACCTCTGACTTCCCAAGCTGTCTCTTCATGAAATGAAAATGGAACTGAGAGTTTAGGGGAAAGTGTCTGGCTCTTGTAGTCATCTAATGAGGTCCTCATTTCTAGCTGCTAAGCATGCCCTTTAATTGGTGGTCACTGGAAAATCAATGATAATATAACTGTCCAACTCTTTGGAGCTATTTTCCTCTCTGCTTTCTATCCTGCAAGTGCACGATAAAAGAAACCACCCATTCAGCCATTATCTTGTGTCACTTACTATTCAGAGATCAGTCTTCCTTTATGTGCTCTTTCAGGAAAGACCTGGGTTGTATTTTTCACTTGCATTTCAGGCAGAGAGTAGAGTCCTTGGCACAGATTAAGTCCTCAAAAATGTTAGATGGGTGGTGGGTGGGCAGTTGGTTGCAGCACATGAGCAACTACAGTAGCATTGTGATACATGACACGGAAATGACCTCAGTTAGGGAAATAAATGCCTAGCACATATGCCACCACTTTCCCCTTCCATCTTCATTACAGTCCTTACTAATCTATTATGACATTTTTTCCCATTGGGTCTAGACATGACCTCAGGATCCTTGTAGAATATAAACAGTCCTGTGCAATGTAAACCTTGTATAATGTAAACAATGCTTTACTGTTTGATTTGAGTTGGGACACGAGAAGAATCCTATTTTCCGTCCATAACATAGACGTTGGGAATAATAGCTAATGCTTATGTAAACATATAGATTCATAGGATAGAAAAAATAATTTTTAAGAAATGACCTAGTACAGACTCGGGGAAAATATATGTTAACTTGATTATAGAAATTTGGTTCAGCCACTCAGCTTCAACCTTCAGAAATCATGTCACTTTTTATTTTAAACCAACATATGAATCCAAGGTATAGCAAAATAAACCATAAACCTTGCAGAACAGGGCCCTTCTAGATACGATCTCGTTAGGACCTGATCCTCCATGGTTGTATCTACACAGAGGGGTAATGCCAGGTCCCCTACTGGGAAGTTGAATTGGGGGAAGAGATAGACATAGAGGTACTATGGATAATTCTAGACTGACATGGTCATCAGGAAGTCCTATGAAAAATAATTTCTGGTGAGTATAGAGTAAATCAGCAATGAGAAATGGAGAGGATTGGAATTAAGTAGACTCATCACTAGTCCGTGGTTATTACCGGTGTACCAATTTAGCAATGAATTACTCAAGGTAATTGATGCTAGGTAGTCTAACAAACACTCCTGAAAGCCAAGTGTCTTAACTTAATAAATGTTTATTTCTCTTGTCAGAGACCAGTGTGAATTAGGTGGTTCATTCTTAGCAGATTGCTTTCAAGTAGTGAATCAGGAACCCATGCCCCCTCCACCTTGAGGTGTTGTCTTAAATGCATGACTACCTAAACTACAGCAGAAGGGAACATGGGCAATCATGCATAATATCTCCTGGCCAGGCCTGAAAGTGGTAGACCCATACCCTTTCAACAAGAATGCAAAAACTTGACCTCTGCCTGGCTCCAAGGGAGGTTAGAAAAGGTCATTGTTCTGTGTGTCCAGGAAGAGGAGAATGGAATGCATCTCACTATCTCATCCATAGCTAAAGGCAGGTAATCTGTGAGAGAGAGCAATGTTTGCAGATGGTGATACATGAAGATTGAGGAAGATTGATTTCTCAATCATTGAGGAGTACTGTTCCATCTAACTGAGTTCGGAATGGTAATAAAGTCATCCACTGAAAACTTACCAATCTAGTTTGTGTGCAAGATATTATGAATTATAGTCTTACCGTTAATTTAGCAGACCCACAAATATTTACATCTACCAAGCACCGTGCTGGCAACTGCAGCTTACCAGTACTTCTTTCCTGGGCCCTGGATAATTTCCAGTAGTTGGTATCAGGATCTAAGCTATCCACTTGATGTGGACACTACTCCCCTTGTAGCCCTGTCACAGGAGCCTTTAACCATTCCTGGCCAAAAACAAAGGAAATGGGCAAGAGTTACTGCTCTGCTTATCAGAAAGTGTCTCCTAAAGTCTTGTCTCCTAAATCATTTTTCTGGCCCCTTTATAGTAATTCTTTCTTTATTCACATTTCTTGGCCTACTGAACGCTATAATCAAATCCTCCTTCAATTTTCTTTTTTCTGAAGTATATAAAACTACATTTTCTTCAGCCTTTTTTTAAAAAATGATAATTATCTTGTTTATTTGTATTTGGAAAATCTAATGATATCGCATATTTAAAAATCACATACTATCAAAAGATAAATAGTAGTAGTAATTCCTTCTGGAATATTTTTGCCCCTCATCCAACCAACGTTAGGTCCCTTGCCCCCTTTCTTAGCAACTTTTATTAATTTCTTATGTGTCTATCAGAAGTTTTTTGTGGCAAAGGTACATGTGTATGTTTCAGAGGGTACTGTTGTCATGAATTCACAGAAGCCAGAGCCTGGAAAGCATTAAGTGGTCCTGAGCACCCCATTTCCACTGAGAGAGCGTAGCAGTGCTCAAACGGCTGGGTGTCCTATAATTCAACTCAATTCTGGCACTATCTACCTATAGATAGCATCAGATCTCACATGTTAAGGGCTCAGTCCAGCAGGAATGCACACACACACTTCAGGTGTCAGTCACCAAGTATTATGTTGTCACCTGTTCTTCTGACCCTTGTACCACAGATCAGAGGTTCCAACTACCCCCTTCTTAGCTTTAATTAATTTGCCCAAGTGACTCATAGAACTCACAGCAATATTATATTAACTAGATTAACCGGTGTATTATAAAATGATAAAACTCAGCAACAGCCAGATAGAAAACATGTATAGGACGAGGTATGGAGAGAAAGCATGGAGCCCACTCTCCCCAAATCTCCATGTGCTCACCAACTGGGAAGCTCCCTGAACCCTGTCCTTGGGGGTTTATGGAGGCTTCAGTACACAGGCGTGACTGAATAACTCATTGGCCATGGGCGATTGAGCTCAATCTTGAGTGGCTGTTCCCCGCCCTGAGGGCAAGGGGGTGGGACTGAAAGTTCCAACCTCTAATCACAAGGTTGGCTCCACAGGCTGCCTGCTTCCATCCTTAGGTGCTTTCCAAAGATCACCTTGTTAACATAACAAAAGACACCATTATCATCTCATCACTTAGGAAATCCCAAGGGTTTTAGAAACTCTGGCAGAAACTGGGACAGAGACCAAAAATATAATTCTTATTACTCCTAAAGCACAGTTATCTAGGTAAATGTTTGTATCACCCCAAACAGGCAGTGGTCACCAGGGAAAATAAGTTAATTGCCAGTCTTTTCTATTAATTTTTAAAAATCAGATTTAAGAAGAGAATTTTTTGAATGGCCAGTGAAAATGTCTCTTACTTTAGCTCTTGCCCTTTTCTACTTATTATTTATTTTTTCAATTTTTAGTTTAGTTTTGAAAAGTGTCTTTAAGTTGTTTTAAGGTTAGAACCGAACCTTCCAGGGTTAAAAAAATATTGCGTCTCTTGAAAGATTATTTTAGACTTAGTGAAATGGATTTGATGCTAGAGAACATGTGACATCATACATTTGACCTTTTTGAAATGATTTACATTATATCAGCTACATTTTAAGTCCAGCAACTGTAACCAAAAAAAAGAAAAAAAACCCCTACTAATTAAGGCAACTTTGTAGATTGATGGCGTTAGATTATCATTTAAGATCTCAGTTTTAAACCAGATTTTTCCTCTAAATAGTGATCCAAAGAACACTAGTTTTATGGTCATTCTAATTAGTCAGACAGCCTTCTGATTGTTTAGTGCCTTCACTTGAAGTTTGTTAAATATTTTGAATAGCACCTATGCTCCCATGGGACATTAGTGAATGTGAAGTCAACAAAAAAGAAAAAAAAAGTAAGAAAAAGGATTTTGTAGTAAAATAAACTTGAGAAATCCTGGGTTCAGGAAATTTAAACATGTTTCGTGACTGGAGGACTTTTGAGATGTGGAATGAGCTATAATGTGCTCTGTGAATTTCACTGTTAAGTAGAGTTTGGTCTGAAGTGTTTTTAAACTTTATTTGGCTCTACAACCCTTTGTCAGTGGAACATTTTAAAGGACTCTTTGTTTCTAGCAACTTTGGAAAATGCTGTTCTGGTGTCAGTTAAGCCCTTGAAATCTTAGCATTTGGAAGGAGATCCACACACAAGCTCATCCAATTTCTGGTACAGAAATCTACCATGTATCCATGCTATAGGCTCACTCAGCTGTGGATGAGTATTTTGGTAACAAAATGCTCACTACCCATAAATCAGCTGATTCTATAGTCGGAATGCTGGTCTGTTAGGAGGTTTTAACTTTTTAAGTGCCTTTTACTCTTAGAAAATTTTAAGTTTTAAAATTTTGTCTATTGGACCTAGATCTGATCTCTGGATTAAGATAAGTCCTACTCAAGTAAAAGAATCCTTATTTTTCAAGGATGATTTGTACATGAAAAAAAAAATCCATATACTTAAAATCATCTGTAAATAGTGATTGAAGAGTAATTGAAAATACATTTGAAAATAATTTTCATTTGAAATTTATGTCAAAATATGTTATTATATAAACGAATCCAGTATATTTTCTCTTATAGCCAGTAAAATTTAGGTTAAATTTTAATTAAGCACAAGTGCTACAATTAAAAAAAAGAATTACATTCTGTTTCGAGTGATTATTTCAGCAAAACTGGTTTATGGGACAGTAAACTGTCCTTCCTTGCATGTTCAATGTTAGCAGCTCAAACAGGCTAATTCTGGTAAAAATTCAACAGTTTTCCAAGGCCTTCTCTTAATTATTTGATACTCAATTGTTTTTTCTTTTACTTCTATTGTATCTCTTTTTTAAATTGTTAACTGCACATCCTCATTTATCAATGGCTTTGTATGTTTAACCCAGCAGATCTCTGGTATTATTTACAATGGCTTCATGATATTATATCTTTAAAATTCAGAATTTCACTTTAAAGTTGATTTGAATTTTATTTCTATTATACAGTATTATGTTTATGTTATGAATCCATCAGTGAGTAATTTTCTGAAACAGGATGAGCAGTTTGCTGACTTAGAAGGGCTGGAATCTATAGACACCTTAAAATTAGGATGTAGATAACGAATAGTTGGATGACAAGAAACCCTGTTATATGAAAACAGGAATAATAATGAGTGTTCCAAATCTTATCTTTTCTGTTCTTACTTTTCTCCAAAGGTTAGTACTAGAGACCTTAATTCTCCATTCAGTATTAAATGATTGACTATTTGCAGCCTTCCCACCATTCTCCCCACTTCTAGGTCTGAGTTGGATAAACCTTTTGGTTTCATCCTTTCTTTGTGAAGTAGTGTTCCTAGTCAAGCCAGAAGGCTGTTCCATTAAAGGTTTAGCATTTTAGTGATTTTAGTAGTAAGGGTAAGGATAAGTGGTCTTCAGCCCGTCACAGTCTTCCACCCAACCTTTCTTCATATGAATTTCCTGCAGTAGAAAAATTAGACAACCAGGCTGAATGATTGAGTCCCTGACTATGACTAGCAATGAACTACTCAGCCCTGGCTTCCTGAGCATGCCATCCTTCAAAAACAGCCTGCCAGATGGAATCTCAATCCCCTAGCTTGGCATTCAAGATACTCATACTCTAATCCACCAAAATCCAGTTCCAGTAGTTCTCCCCACTTCTTTCATACAGCAAATATCCATTCACCCAACTGCATTCACTCATCTGGAGTACAAGTGCTTTTCCTTATATTCCAATATATCCCTATTTCATCTGCCTAGGAAGTCTTTCAACTTCTTCACAATCTTAAATCCTACATGGTCTTTACTTTCCTACCTTTACAACTTGACCTTAAGAAAATTTTTGCTTTCCAAGATCTATAAGTCAATCAATCAATAAACCATTAATAAGTTCATAGGCTGCTTCAATACAGTTCTCCTCAATACAAATATAGTTGTCAATCCTTAATAATAACAGCTTATATTTGATCACATAGAAATGTATTTTAACTCACATATTTGTTATCTAAAATGATAGTATAGCACTCTTCATTTTGTTGGTTATTTTCACGTATTTTAATGTCAGTATCACCTCTTTGAAGACTTAAAGTGTATGTTGTCCATTTTTTCAGTATTTTAGTATCCTGCCCTGTTTTACACTTAGTGGGTGTTCAATAAATGACTTCAACACTTCACAGAATGGAGAAAATTTTCCCAAATCCTATAAGCGTTGACCCTCTCTGACTTTGCACATCACTTGTTAATGGCAGCTGGGTAGTTGTGTTCGATAGAAATTCAAGAAAAAATTTCTCCATGTTTCAAGACCAAAGCCACAGTCATATGAGGACCTTAGTCAGCATCATGAATATATTCTTAAACATATACAATGGAGAATTGCACTTTTATGATTTTGTGATGAACCACATGTAAAACAGTCATTCACATTTTATTTATTTATTATTATTTTTAAATATCCTTATTGGAGTATAATTGCTTTACAATGGTGTGTTAGTTTCTACTTTATAACAAAGTGAATCAGCTATACATATACATATATCCCCACATCTCCTCCCTCTTGTGTCTCCCTCCCACCCTCCCTATCTCACCCCTCTAGGTGGTCACAAAGCACTGAGCTGATCTCCCTGTGCTATGTGGCTACTTCCCACTAGCTGTCTATTTTACATTTGGTAGTGTATATATGTCCATGCCACTCTCTCTTTGTCCCAGCTTACCCTTCCCCCTTCCTATGTCCTCAAGTCCATTCTCTATGTCTGCGTATTTATTCCTGTCCTGCCCCTAGGTTCTTCAGAACCATTTTTTCTTTCTTTCTTTCTTTTTTTTTTAGATTCCATATATATGTGTTAGCATATGGGATTTGTTTTTCTCTTTCTGACTTACTTCACTTTGTATGACAGACTCTAGGTCAATCCACCTCACTATGAATAACTCAATTTTGTTTTTCTTTACAGCTGAGTAATATTCCATTGTATATATGTGCCACATCTTCATTATCCATTCATCTGTCGCTGGACACTTAGGATGCTTCCATGTCCTGGCTATTGTAAATAGAGCATCAAAGAACATTCTGGTACATGTCTCTTTTTGAATGATGATTTTTTTCAGGTTATATGCCCAGCACTGGGATTGCTGGGTCGTATGGTAGTCCTATTTTTAGTTTTTTAAGGACCCGACATACCGTTCTCCATAGTGACTGTATCAATTTACATTCCCACCAACAGTACAAGAGTGTTCCCTTTTCTCCACACCCTCTCCAGCATTTATTGTTTGTAGATTTTTTTGATGATGGCCATTCTGACCGGTGTGAGGTGATACCTCATTGCACTTTTGATTTGCATTTCTCTAATGATTAGTGATGTTGAACATCCTTTCATGGGTTTGTTGTCAATCTGTATATTTTCTTTGGAGAAATGTCTGTTTAGGGCTTCTGCCCATTTTGGGATTGGCTTGTTTGTTTTTTTGATGTTGAGCTGCATGAGCTGCTTGTATATTTTGAGATTAATCCTTTGTCAGTTTCTTCATTTGCAAATATTTTCTCCCATTCTCAGGATTGTCTTTTCATCTTGTTTATGGTTTCCTTTGCTGTGCAAAAGCTTTTAAGTTTCATTAGGTCCCATTTGTTTATTTTTGTTTTTATTTCCATTTCTCTAGGAGGTGGGTCAGAAAGGATCTTGCTGTGATTTATGTCATAGAGTATTCTGCCTGTTTTCCTCTAAGAGTTTTATAGCGTCTGGTCTTACATTTAGGTCTTTAATCCATTTTGAGTTTATTTTTGTGTATGGTGTTAGGGAGTGTTCTAATTTCATTCTTTTAAATGTAGCTGTCCAGTTTTCCCAGCGCCATTATTGAAGAGGCTGTCTTTTCTCCATTGTATATTCTTGCCTCCTTTATGAAAAATAAGGTGACCATATGTGCGTGGGTTTCTCTCTGGGCTTTCTATCCTGATCCATTGATGTATATTTCTGTCTTTGTGCCAGTACCATACTGTCTTGGTTACTGTACCTTTGTAATATAGTCTGAGGCCTGGGATTGTAATTCCTCTAGCTCTGTTTTTCTTTCTCAAGATTGCTTTTGGTATTCAGGGTCTTTTGTGTTTCCATACAAATTGTGAAATTTTTTGTTCTAATTCTGTGAAAAATGCCGTTGCTAGTTGGATAGGTATTGCATTGAATCTGTAGATTGCTGTGGGTAGTATTGTCATTTTCACAATGTTGATTCTTCCTATCCAAGAACATGGTATATCTCTCCATCTGTTTGTATCATGTTTAATTTCTTTCCTCAGTGTCTTACCGTTTTCTGCATAAAGGTCTTTTGTCTCTTTAGGTAGGTTTATTCCTAGGTATTTTATTCTTTTTGTTGCAGTGTTAAATGGGAGTGTTTCCTTAATTTGTGTTTCAGATTTTTCATTATTAGTGTATAGGAATGCAAGAGATTTCTGTTCATTTATTTTGTATCCTGCTATATAACCAAATTCATTGATTAGCTCTAGTAGTGTTCTGGTGCATCTTTAGGATTCTCTATGTATAGTATCATGTCATCTGCAAACAGTGACAGCTTTACTTCTTCTATTCCAATTCAGATTCCTTTTATTTCTTTTTCTTCTCTGATTTCTGTGGCTAGAACTTCCAAAACTATGTTGAATAATAGTGGTGAGAGTGAACAACCTTGTCTTGTTCCTGATCTTAGAGGAAATGGTTTCAGTTTTTCACCATTGAAAACGGTGTTGGCTGTGGGTTTGTCATATATGGCCTTTATTATGTTGAGGCAAGTTCCCTCTATGCCTACTTTCTGGAGGGTTTTTATCATAAATCGTTGTTGAATTTTGTTGAAAGCTTTTTCTGCATCTATTGAGATGATCATACGGCTTTTCTCCTTCTGTTTGTTAATATGGTTTATCGCATTGATTGATTTGCATATATTGAAGAATACCTTCATTCCTGGGATAAACCCCACTTGATCATGGTGTAGGATCCTTTTAATGTGCTGTTGGATTCTGTTTGCTAGTATTTTGTTGAGGATTTTTGCATCTATGTTCATCAGTGATATTGGCCTGTAGTTTTCTTTCTTTGTGACATCTTTGTCTGGTTTTGGTATCAGGGTGATGGTGGCCTCGTAGAATGAGTTTGGGAATGTTTCTCCCTCTGCTATGTTTTGGAAGAGTTTGAGAAGGATAGGTGTTAGCTCTTCTCTAAATGTTTGCTAGAACTCGCCTGTGAAGCCATCTGGTCCTGGGCTTTTGTTGGAAGATTTTTAATCATGGTCTCTATTTCAGTGCTTCTGATTGGTGTCTTTATATTTTCTATTTCTTCCTAGTTCCGTCTCAGAAGGTTGTGCATTTCTAAGAATTTGTGTGTTTCTTCCAGGTTGTCCATTTTATTGGCATAGAGTTGCTTGTAGTGATCTCTCATGATCCATTGTATTTATGCAGTGTCTGTTGTTACTTCTCCTTTTTCATTTCTAATTCTATTGATTTGAGTCTTCTTCCTTTTTTTCTGAATGAGTCTGGCTAATGGTTTATCAATTTTGTTTATCTTCTCAAAGAACCAGCTTTTAGTTTTATTGATTTTTGCTCTCATTTCCTTCGTTTTTCATTTATTTCTGGTCTGATTTTTATGATTTCTTTCCTTCTGCTAACTTTGGAGGTTTTTTTGTTCTTCTTTTCCTATTTGCTTTAAGTGTAAGGTTAGATTGTTTATTTGAGTTGTTTCTTCCATCTTGAGGTAGGCTTGTATTGCTATAAACTGCTCTCTTACAACTGCTTTTGCAGCATCCCGTAGGTTTTGCGTCATCGTGTTTTCATTGTCATTCGTTTCTAGGTATTTTTTGATTTCTTTAGTGATCTCTTGGTAATTTAGTAACATATTGTTTAGCCTCCATGTTTTTGTATTTTTTACAGTTTTTTTCCTGTAATTGATAGCTAGTCTTGTAGCATTATGGTCAGAATAGGTACTTGGTACGATTTTAATTTTCTTACATGTACCAGGGCTTGACTTGTGACAAGTCAGTATATGATCTATCCTGGAGAATGTTCCATGAGCACTTGAGAAGAAAGTGTATTCTGTTCTTTATGATGGAATGTTCTATAAATATCAATTACGTCCATCTTGTTTAATGTGTCATTTAAAGCTTGTCTTTCCCTATTTATTTTCATTTTGGATGATCTGTCCTTTGGTGAAAGTGGGGTGTTAAAGTCCCCTCCTATGATTGTGTTACTGTTGATTTCCCCTTCTATGGCTGTTAGCATTTGCCTTATGTATTGAGGTGCTCCTATTTTAGGTGCATAAATATTTACAATTGTTATGTCTTCTTCTTGGATTGATCCCTTGATCCTTATGTAGTGTCCTTCTTTGTCTCTTGTAATAGTCTTTATTTTAAAGTCTATTTTGTCTGATATGAGAATTGCTATTCCAGCTTTCTTTTGATATCCATTTGCATGGAATATCTTTTTCCATCCCCTCACTTTCAGTCTGTATGTGTCCCTAGTATGTGTCTGAAGTGGTTCCTTTGTAGACAGCACATATAGGGGTCTTGTTTTTGTGTCCATTCAGCCAGTCTATGTCCTTTGGTTGGAGCATTTAATTCATTTACATTTAAGGTAGTTATTGATATGTATGTTCCTATTCCCATTTTCTTAATTCTTTTGGGTTTCTTATTGGAGGTTTTTTCCTTCTCTTGTGTTTCCTATCTAGAGAATTTCCTTTAGCATTTGTAATAAAGCTGGTTTTGTGGTGCTGAATTCTCTTAGCCTTGGCTTATCTGTAAAGGTTTTAATTTCTCCGTCAAATCTGAATGAGATCCTTGCTGGGTAGAATTATCTTGGTTGTAGGTTTTTCCCTTTCATCACTTTGAATATGTCTTGCCACTCCCTTCTGGCTTGCAGTTTCTGCTGCAAGGTCAGTTGTTAACCTTATGGGGATTCCCTTGTATGTTATTTGTTGTTTTCCCTTGCTGCTTTTAATGTTTGTTCTTTGTATTTAATTTTTGATAGTTTGATTAATATGTGTCTTGGCATGTTTCTCCTTGGATATTTCCTGTATGGCACTGTCTGCGCTTCCTGGACTTGATTGCCTGTTTCCTTTCCCATATAAGGGAAGTTTCCAACTGTATTCTCCTCAAATATTTTCTCAGTTCCTTTCTTTTTCTCTTCTTCTTCTGCGACCCCTATAATTCGAATGTTGGTGCATTTAATGTTGTCCCAGAGGTCTCTGAGACTGTCCTCAATTCTTTTTATTCTTTTTTCTTTATTCTGCTCTGCAGTAGTTATTTCTACTATTTTATCTTCCAGGTCACTTTTCTGTTCTTCTGCCTCAGTTATTCTGCTATTAATTCCTTACAGAGAATTTTTAATTTCATTTATTGTGTTCTTCATCATTGTTTGTTTGCTCTTTAGTTCTTCTAGGTCCTTGTTAAACGTTTATTGTATTTTCTCCATTCTATTTCCAAGCTTTTGGCTCATGTTTACTATGATTACTCTGAGTTCTTTTTCAGGTGGACTGCCTATTTCCTCCTCATTTGTTTGGTCTGGTGGGTTTTTTCCTTGTTCCTTCATCTGCTGTGTATTTCTCTGTCTTCTCATTTTGCTTAACTTACTGTGTTTGGGGTCTCCTTTTTGCAGGCTGCAGGTTCGTAGTTCCTGCTGTTTTTGGTGTCTGCCCCCAATGGCTAAGGTAGGTTCAGTGGGTTGTGTAGGCTTCCTGGTGGATGGGAGTGGTGCCTGTGTTCTGGTGGATGAGGCTGCATCTTGTCTTTCAGGTGTGCAGGACTGCATCCTGTGGTGTGTTTTGGGGTGTCTGTGACCTTATTATGATTTTAGGCAGCCTGTGTGCTAATGGGTGGGGTTATGTTCCTCTCTTGCTAGTTGTTTGGCATAGGGTTTCCAGCACTGTAGCTTGCTGGTCGTTGAGTGGAGCTGGGTGTTAGCGTTTAGATGGAGATCTCTGGGAGAGCTTTTGCCTTTTGATAATACGTGGTGCTGGGGGTGTCTCTCGTGGACCAATGTCCTGAAGTTGGCTCTCCTGCCTCAGAGGCACAGGCCTGACACCCTTCAGAGCACCAAGACCCTGTCAACCACACGGCTCAGAACAAAAGGGAGAAAAAAAGAAAGAAAGTAAAAGATAAATAAAATAAAGTTATTAAAATAAAAAAAATTAAAATTTTTTAAAAATTAAAAAGTAATTTTAAAAAAGAAAGAAAGAAAGAAGAGAGCAACCAAACCGAAAAAGAAATCTACCAATGATAACAAGCCCTATAAACTATACTAAAAAGCAAAGAAACAAAAGACGTACAGACAGAACCATAGGACAAATGGTATAAGCAAAGCTATACAGACAAAATCACAGAAAGTCCACCGCCTCAATTTTGGGATGATTCATTGTCTATTCAGGTATTCCACTGCTGGGATAGATTTCCCTTTTTCTTCGTTTGCACAACTCCTGGGGCTCAGCTTTGGATTTGGCCCCGCCTCTGCGTGTAGGTCACCTGAGGGCGTCTTTTCTTCACCCAGACAGTATAGGGTTAAAGGAGCAGCTGCTTCGGGGGCTCTGGCTCACTCAGGCCGGGGGGAGGGTGGGGTACGGAGTGCGGGGCGAGCCTGCCGCAGCAGAGGCCAGCGTGATGTTGCACCAGCCTGAGGCGCGCCGTGCGTTCTCCCACGGAAGTTGTCCCTGGAATTCGGGACCCTGGCAATGGTGGGCTTCAAAAGGCTCCTGGGAGGGGAAGTGTGGACAGTGGCTTGTGCTTTCACACAGGATTCTTGGTGGCTGCAGTAGCAGCCTTAGCATCTTATGCCTGTCTCTGGGATCTGCGCTGATAGCCGCGGCTCGCGCCCGTCTCTGGAGCTCGTTTCGGCAGTGCTTTATTAATCCCCTCTCCTTGTGCACCCCGAAACAGTGGTGTCTTGCCTCTTAGGCAGATCCAGACATTTTCCTGGACTCCCTTCCAGCTAGCTGTGGCACACTAGCCCCCTTCAGGCTGTGTTCACACAGCCAACCCCAGTCCTCTCCCTGGGATCTCAGCTCTGAAGCCCGAGCCTCAGCTCCCAGCCCTCACCTGCCCTGGCAGGTGAGCAGAGAAGCCTCTGAGGCTGGTGAGTGCTGGTTGGCACCAATCTGTGCGGGATGCTCTCCGCTTTGCCCTTCGCACCCCTGTTGCTGTGCTCTCCTCCGTGTCTCCAAAGCTTCCCCCCACCCACTGCTCCCTGTCTCTACCAGTGAAGGGGCTTCATAGTGTGTGGAAACTTCTCCTACTTCACAGCTCCCTCCCAGAGGTGCAGGTCCCATCCCTATTCTTTTGTCTCTGTTTTTTCTTTTTTCTTTTGCCCTACCCAAGTACGTGGGGAGTTTCTTGCCTTTTGGGAAGTCTGAGGTCTTCTGCCAGCGTTCAGTAGGTGTTCTGTAGTTGTTCCGCATGTAGATGTATTTCTGATGTATTTGTGGGGAGGAAGGTGATCTCCACGTCTTACTCCTCTGCCATCTTGAAGGTTCATTCATATTTTAAATACTCTTCAGAGCACAATTTTTTAATTTTTATTTCTCTAAACATAATTATTTAATAATTAAGAGGTGTCAAAATATTACAGTTGGTTTTTCTTGTCATTCTGTTTGTTTGTTTGATCCCATATTGTATCTTGGAGATTTGGGGGCAACTTATATTCTGTAGCAGTATACAGTATATATGCACAATGTTTTAA
Organism: Globicephala melas; assembly: GCF_963455315.2. Lineage (NCBI taxonomy): Eukaryota > Metazoa > Chordata > Mammalia > Artiodactyla > Delphinidae > Globicephala > Globicephala melas. The sequence goes on from NC_083330.1 coordinate 32,426,524, forward strand.
AAATCTGATATATAAATATTGAGTTTTACTGTCACCTAGATGGCAGATGTGCAAAAAATAAATTCATTAAAATATTTCTAATGTCCTGGTTTTAAAATAGGGAGCACTTTCTCAATGTTCATCTCCTCACATAGTCATAAAATTTCCTACTTTAACAAAAGTCACTTGGTTCTCCGCGCACCAGTGAACTTGAATGTTAAATTTACATGTTCATGCTAATGTGTCCTCTGCTAAATTTGGGAAATTTTGTTTCTGTGTATCCATTGATATTTCACTATTTATCATGGTGGTGTAAATGCTTGGGTTGGCTTGACCTAAAAGCATCCAGATTCATGGAAATGAATGTGGAAATGGGACAATATAATTAAATATCACAATTAATGGGCTTGATGCTCCTATATCATTCTTCACACAATCATATTAAAAGTAGATTTTTTTTTTATTATGTAAGACTTGGTTCTATATATAGTTCAGCCAGAAGTAAAATTATTCCTAAATCACCCTGTCTCTCAACCTAATGCATCAGCTTCAGCCTGTACACATAATGACAGTCAGACCTTGATTAGCTTTTTTCTCTTCCAACTGGCAGTGTAGACAGCAAACAGGAACCCTGTCTGAGAAGAGTTTGTGTATAGACCCAGAGAAAAATTTTAACATGGCACTGTTGTTTATGTTATGATCAACCAAATTTACTGATCCAGTCATTTATTTATTTGTCCTTACAAAGTCCTGTATTCATCCATCCATCACATTTCCTGAATACTTACCATGCACCAAATACTGAAAGTACAGTAATAAGCAAAACAGACATAGCCCACGTAGTCCCGGATTTCATAATTTGGAAAGCACAGCTGGACTAGAGTTACCCTTAGGAAAAATACGTTCAAATATAATTAGATAATCACACAAATATGTGAAATGAATAATAAACATATGATGCTGTAAAAGCAACGAGACCCAGTATTTTCAGGAGGTCAAAGAAAGGCTTTTTTGTGTCAGTGCCATTTGAACTGAGATGGGAAGGACGCATTAACTAAACAATGGCGGTGATGGGGAAAGTAATCACTAGCTATCTGACCTCAGACAGGTTACTTAACCAGTTTATGCATCAGTTTTCTCATCTGTCAAATTACAAGGTTAATAGTACCTACTTTATAAGGTCTGGTGAGGATTTGGTAAGAGTTTAGGACTATGTTCACTACATGGGCTCTATGTAAATATTACATATTGTTACATGGCATTTTTACCCATAGTTTGCTAAGTTAGAAACATACTGAAGAAAATAATAATAAATAATACTGAATGTTGATTTCAGATTTATTCAAAGTAAGATGCAAGTGATAAATAAAACTTTCCATACAAAAAGTCACAATTCAGGTAGGGAGACAACATGGAAAATGTTGAAAGCGATGAAAATGATGATGTGAACTGCTTACAGTATATGCATTATGAAATGACACCTAGGAAAACTGGAAATCAATGAAGTTGTGTTAATTGCTATTTTTTCTGGAAAGGGAAAATGGATGCTTGCAATAAACTTAAATGAAAGATTTTTAAAAATGGTGCCCTGGGAACAGAGAGGCACAAAAGCATGCTCATAATTTTGTGGCTTGGGCTGAAGCATTTCTCAGATGTCCTTGAAAGTTTCCAAAGACAGTCTTTCCTCAGGAAAGTATTTCTTCTGTGAGTAAATAATGTTCTTGCCTAGAAATGAAATGCAGTAATATATTACATTGCAAGTGAACTGTTAGCAAGACTGGCAGCAGAAGTTCAGAAACAAATGTCGCATTGCAATCTAGAGTTTGAGGCTCTGTATCTGAACTTCCATAACTTCTGAAGGGATGCCCTTTGTATGAAATCAAAATAGTCCAGAGAAGAATTTTGACTTCTCTTTACTTAACTATTAGAAGGATTTATTTGGAATTATTATTGTGTCATGCATGTTCTGCCTTAAATTTTCTGTGGTTGAGTTGCACAATTGATAAGCTAAGGTTTCTTTTCACCATAAAAAGGCTCCTTTTAAGGAGTTCTATAATAATGACATTTAAAATACTTGCTTGCTTTTGAAGAAAGCTTCATGCTTGGGCTTCCCTGGTGGTGCAGTGGTTGAGAGTCCGCCTGCCGATGCAGGGGACACAGGGTCGTGCCCCGGTCCGGGAAGATCCCACATGCCGTGGAGTGGCTGGGCCCGTGAGTCATGGCTGCTGAGCCTGCGCATCCGGAGCCTGTGCTCCGCAACAGGAGAGGCCACAGCAGTGAGAGACCTACGTACCGAAAAAAAAAAAAAAGAAAGCTTCATGCTTTCCAAAGTGCTTTATAAACGCATTTCTATGAGGCAGGTGGAACATGTCCTGTCAACAGTATTTTACAGAAAAGAAAATGGAGGCTGTAAAGGAAAGCTGCTTGGTCAAGGTCATTCAGTGCGTTAGGCGAGTTTTCATCACAGGAGTACTCACAGTTGAGCAGGGAATCCAGCAGGGAAAGCTTAAGGCTTTAGTCTATCTTTACACACGTATTTTTGCATAAATGAAAAATTTACCCAAAATGAAGTGCATTAGGTACCTAAGTACTGCCTTCTTGTTCCTTAGCGTCTAGTGAGGGATATAGACTGAGCATATTCTATCCCAATGAAGATAACTTAGATTATTCTGAGGATGATCACTTGGGCTTCAGAATCTGAATTCCAGCTTGACCCCTTACATGAAGGAAGTTACTTAATCTTTCAGAGCCTGCTTCTCCATCCCTTAAATGGCAATTTGAATGCTCTCTTATATGTTTATTAACTCATTCACTTAACAAAGCACCTGCTAGATCTCAAGTACTCTGCTAAGAATGGTGAAGCTTTTCTAGGAAGCCAGAAGACATCCTTCAGTGGATAGCGGAGGTCGAGAGAGGTTAGAGTTAACACTTGAATTTGACAGTAGGAGAAGATGAAAGGTTCACACGGCAAGGAAAAGAGAAAAAGACTATTATACAGGTTAAAGAGCTAGACCTGGATATATTTGGAGTGACAAAATTTCTGAATTTTGATGTACCATACTTCCTGCCTCAGTTCCCACATCTTGGAAATGGGAATAATGATTAAACATGTTTCACAGTATTCATTTGGTAGAGATTAAATGAGGATTAAATAAGCATGGAAAGTGGCATAGGACAAATTTGATAAATTATTATGTATGAAAGTGTGTATAAATAAAATCAATTGCCATGACCCCTCTTCGTACCGAGTGATCACAGCACGCTTTAATTTTCTAGCTGAGTCTGGATATGGATTCGTAACTTTATTCAAACAGTGTATCAGGCACCACTTAACCTTTGGATTGGCTGGAAATTTTTGCTCCTCTGCTCTAATACAATTTAATTTTAATTTTGGTTTTTAAGGTACATGGGTATAAATAAGAGTGTTAAAGAAATGTATTTCAGATTTTAAATTCAAAAATGTAGAAGAACTTTCTTTTACTATTTTTCATTTTACCTTTGGGTGCACACTGATCAGCTACTTTTTCTTCTGCACCCAGGCAAAAGGGATTCTGAAGAAAACACTTTAAAATTTTGATTTCATATATAAGATAGTGGGAGCCTCTGCCTGCTTGATTTACATTTGTGCTCACCTTCCACTTCATGCGGGAGGGGGCATACGAGTAAAGGAAATTTTTATATGATTTCAAGTTATTTAATTCCTGATATTATATTTAGCCATGATAGAGTGTTATGATTTGCCTACAACATCCATCCTTCCTTTTCTTGTACCTTACCTTGTTCAGAGAGGACTTGTGCCTGTTCTGCTTTGAATTTCTCAACCAGTTCAGCTGCTAAAATCACAGGTGGAGCTTAGTTTCTGCTGATTTAATCCACCCAATCGAGATAGAGTTTCTCATTTTATTCAGCAAATATTTACGATGCCTTAAAAAAAGATTTTTAAAAAAATGCATGGTCTTATTTGCTAATGCTGCTGGGAATTAATTAAGTTTTAGGTTCACAGTAAAATTGAGCACAAGGTACAGAGATTTCCCACACATTCCTCTGGTGGGAATGTAATAAATTGGTACAGCCACTGTGGCAAACAGTACGGAGGTCCCTCAAAAGCTAAAAATAGATTAACCATATGATCCAGCAATCCCACTCCTGGGCATATATCCAGACAAAACTATAATTCAAAAAGATACATGCACCCCAATGTTCGCAGCATCATAGCGGCGTTATTTATGATTGCCAAGACGTGGAAACAACCTGAGTGTCCATCAACAGATCAATGGATAAAGAAGATTTTATATATATATATATATATATATATATATATATATATATATATATAAATACTACTCAGCCATAAAAAAGAATGAAATTAATTTTGCCATTTGCAGCAACATGGATGGACTTGGAGGGCATTATTCTAAGAGAAACAAGTCAGACAGAGAAAGATAAATACTGTATGATAGCGCTTATATGTGGAATCTAAGAAATAAAACAAACTGGTGAATATAACATAAAAGAAGCAGACTCACAGATATAGAGAACAAACTAGTAATTGCCAGTGGGGGAGGGGGGAAGGCAATTTAAGAGTTGGAATTGGGAAGTGGGAAGTACAAACTAGTTGGTGTAAAGTAGGCTCCAGGATGTATTATACAACAGGGGGAATATAGCCAATATTTTGTAATAAATGGAAAGTAGTCTTTAAAATTGTATAAAAATATTTTCTTTTTTAAAAAAGATACTTCTTAGCTGATAGAAGCTTTAGAAGTCTACAGAGGCAGATAATTTTAAAATTGCAGCATATAACTTCTGGAGCCTGGCTGACATTCCCATAGGAAGCCGCATGAAAATTACTTTCAAAGGCATTCATCACCTTAGCTTACAGGAGTCTGTTCCTTCAGTGTGTATTAGTCCATGGTGCATCCTTACTTTAACTTATCTGTGAGGTTCACTTCTCGCCCCCAGGAACAAAGCCTGCAGAGGGACAACTTGTTTGGCTTGGGAGCCTGCCCAATATGAAAAGTTTGCAGGCAAAATCAGAAACAACAGCTGCAGGAGGAGAGATGAGTGTTGCCGACAGCTAATGATTCAGAAAGCAATTTGCATGAGAGCCTTCTGCTTTACAGGAGGCAGCATGTGCTGGGCAATGGTTTACCATCCACTGCCAAGCTGGTTTCTACACCCTGAGTCCTCATTCCATCAAAACACGTGTCCTGAGGGAACGCCCAGCCACCAGCTTCCACTTACCTGAGTTAGCATGACCTGCCATCTAGAATTTCAGAGAGCTTTTCATTTATTAACTCACATGAATCTACTTTATCCTGAGGCTCTGGATACTAGTCCCATGCAAACTGATTTAATAACAAACATTTAAGTGCAAATCCAAGGTCATCTAGATAATATTCTTTGACAGCTTATTGCATATGAGGCACTGCACTGTGCACTTTTTATACCATATCGGACTTCATAACAGACCTCTGAAGTGGGTGGTTAAGTTTCCTGCCAAGGGATCCATACACAAGAAACGATAATCAGAAAAGACCAAAGTATTATTTATTACTAGTGAGCTAGCCGCTGTTACTTCATTTTGGAATTCTAATTGAGGCTTTCCTTCTCTCTCTCTCTTGCCCCCAAATCACAGATGACTAGGTCATGGGACAAGCTTAAGCTAACATGCCTTATTCTGTGAATCATAAGCTGAGCTACTGAGACAGAACCATGTGACACGTTTGTCACTTTCAAATGTAATAATTCTACCCATTGCTCCGTAGATGTTCTGGTTACTGACCAATAACATTAACAATTCCTCTTCCAAGAATAGGATGGAGGGGAAAGGCACTGGATCTCCTATGCCTCCCAAACATGTGAAGGCCAAAGCATGGTGGGAGGAGAAGCATATCTCTTTGTAATATGTTTTATTCCCTGTTTTATAGATGTGCATATGGAAGATTAGAAAGGCTGAGTAACTTGTCCATGTCATGTAGCCCATGCTTTTAACTTTTTTATTATACCACTTACCCTTCTCACCTATCAATTTGCCTTTTATACTGATGTCCTGAGAAACAGACCACTGTATGGTATAGAAATGAACAACCATAAATAAGCTGGAAATGCATTTCTATTTACATTAACTAAGATAGTCACTTGTTTCTTTTAAGTGAGGTCCTCCGCCTTTTTAGGGACCTGAGTAAACTAACGATGTGCTTCCATTGATTAACAAGAATTCTCCAATATTCCATAGAAGAATCATACATTTCTTTAAGCCCTGTGTATGCTTCTAGGGTTTAGATTCTAAATGAAATAGGTTTCTGTTTTTCATTAAAAAAAATGAACACAGGATTTCACTTGTAAATTTATTAACTTTTTTTTTTCTGTCTAGCAACAAGCAGTGACTGTTGTTGGGTTGGTGGACATAGTAGAGATGGCCATTCAGAAAATCACAAATTTTAGGAACTCTAGCGTTCATGTAGCTCAGAACTGTAAGAAGAGACCAGAGGAAGATCAACATGCTTTAAAGTATATTACAAATCAATATTGAAATAGAGCTTAACATATAATTCATCTGGAAAGAAGCTCAGAACATGATTGCCAGTTATTTAATATTCTGGTCAAAGACAATGGAAGCACTATTAAAGTATGGCATTTTGACTGCCATTGGAAAGGTCAGGTTTCAAACAGCAGTGCACTAGTTGTGCTCAAAATGACTAAAGAATGATGAATAATTAAGTGAAGAGGAAATGGGAGACCTGCATTCTAATCTTGTTTTGGCCACTGATGGGAATCATGTGGACTTTAAGCCCATCACACAGTCATTTACCACCTTGGTTTTCTCACCTGTAAAATGAGGGAGTGATTATAGTTCTTTAATAATCCTTGATGATCTTTAGCGCTATGATTCTAGAAGCATCTTGATTTAATACAGTTTAAGGATTTATGTCTAAACTCTAGCAAGCAGAAAAATGTTCTTTTATTTCTAAAATGGACTTCACATTGCGTTAACAGAGCAAATGAAACCTTTTGAAGATTGTTCAAAGAATCACCAACTTAAAATTCATCTCCATTGTTGGTTTTTATTGTCTGTTTAACTCTTACTAGATCTATAATAGTTTTATTTATTTTCCTTTGCACCTGGACTGGCAGCCTGTGTGGTTGGAGAAACACATCACCACTTATTTTAGATACTTTGTTATCAGAGCCAACTCTGTAATCTTTGCTCTGCCTGTGAATTATTTATTTAATTTGATGTGTTTTTTCCTGGATTCATAGAATTTCCTTTTGTCATGATGCTTCTTTCCATTTATGGGACTGTAAATACAGCTGACTAAACCTCTCTAGTGGCCGAATACATATCAGGTCTTTTGTGTGAAGGATGCTAGCTAATCTTCCCGTTCATAGGCTGACTACATTTTTATTCATTTGCTTTTTTTCTACTCACCCCTGACAGTAGTATCTGTGGAATAAATAAAATAATGATACCTACTACTTATTTAACTCGGATCAGAAAACTTGACCTTTTCCTAATTTTTTACATTTGCTAGCTTTGTGGCAATATGCACCCCTATTTTTCTCTGAATCTCAGTTCACCCTCTACATGGGAATAATTATGCCTACCATACAACGTGGTGATCATAAAAGAAATTCCACCCATCTACTACCATATTGGGGAAAAATATTTGGATTGACTTTTACCAGACTTGGAGGCACATGTTTGCAGTGGCCTGTTTGAAAATACTGACTACATGGGGTACAGTGGGATACTCAGAAGGCACCTTACAGAGGTAGATAATATCTCTCCCAGGGCATCAACGCTAAAAGTGAGAAGCATTTTGATTTCTCATCAAGAAAGAAATGTTCTATGATGTTAATGGTTCTTAACTTTTGGTGATTCATTAAAATCTCCTGGGGAGCTTTTGATAATCTTAAAGCCCAGCCTGTAATTTATACCAATTAAATATGAATTTCTGGGGGTTGGACTGAGGCATTGGTATATTTTAAGGTTTGCAGAATGTAATGGTTAATTTTTAAGTGTCAATTCAACTATATCCTGAGATACACAGATATTTTGCTAAACATTATTTCTGGGTGGGTCTGTTCCCAGATGAGATTAGCATTTGAATTGGTAGATGGAGTAAAGCAGATTTCCCTCCCCAGTGTAGGTGGGCCTCATCCAATCTCTTGAGGGCCCCAAAAGAATAAAAAGTCAGAGGAAAGGAGAATTTGCTCTCTCTGCCTGAGTGTTTGATCTGATCCCCTGCCCTCTGACTGTGGCTTACGTCAGTTCTGAAAACTACACCCCTGGATTTCCTAGTTTCCAGCTTATATTTAATATACAATATATTTAATATTTAATATGTTTAATAGCAATTACATATGTTAAAGCAATTACATATATTACATTATATTTATTATATATCTCCTATTGGTTCTGTTTCTCTGGAGTAACCTAATATGGTGCTTCCAATACACTGTAAATATTGAGAACTACTATATATGTTAAAATACTATGGCTAAGGTATTACAAAAGTGGATGCTCTGACAGTGTAGTTCTGCTTCTTAAATGGGCAACTCAATGAGGATAAGTAGCAATGTAAATTATTTTTTTCATTTTAAATGGTGGCCAGTCATATATGTATATATAAACACTTTGGGAGGCTATAAGACACTAATTAAAAGAACTTATAGGATATAAGCACTAAAACCACATCAACTCACCACTCAGTAGAAGGAATTCTAGGCCCAAGATATAGAAACCTCCATACCTGAATCATCGGAAAAGATGTAGAAAAGACACTAAAACTATTGAAATTTTCAGAGATCCCTTGTGACCCTTTTGGAGGTCATGATATCAGGACTCACTGTCTCCTGAGTCTTGTTTTGTAATACAGAGAGGGACCCACAGTTACATAGTAAATTGACACCTGAGACTTGTTTTTTTTTCAGCTAGAAGTGGAAAGGAGAAATATCTTTCACTGAAGCAGAGAGTAGAGGTATAAGTGGGGAAGACAAGGTAAAGAAAGAGAAAAGAAAATAATCCATTTAGAGAAGACTTGCTCTTGGGGCAAGCCCTGGACATATAGTCATTTATATATCCTATTTCAGGATACATTGCATGCTTTACTGTAAGTAAGCATTTAATGATTTGTCTTCCACATACTTTGTTTCATTAAAGAGATTCACTTCTGCTGGCATTTTGTTTCATGGGATCCCAGGCCCTTAGCATAGTCGCTTAGTAAAGTATTTGTGGAATGAATCAGTCAATATGTCCTCAAACTCAGTACCCTTCTCAAATCAGTTACCTGCTTTATACCATAACTGAGATTATATTATCATAGTGTTAGGACTCAAAGGGAAATATGATCTCGATTTTAGGGTGAGCGGCGAAGCTGCCGAGCGCCCGCGTCGCTGCCGCGGCCGGAAGACAGACGCCCCCCAAAGCCCCTCGCCTGGCTCGGACCAACGGAGCCGGCAGCCCAGCACTCCGGTGAGTGGCGCCTCCTCCCCAGCCCTAGACCTCCGCTGGGGACGGGCCGGCCGGGCTCTTTTGTGCAGCGCATCGGGGGTGCTCTGCGCCCCCTCCGCGCGCCCGGGTCCAGTCCGCCGGACCCCGTGGCTGCGGTGTCCGCGGTGCGATCGGTCTTTGTTTCCACCGGGGCCCGCGGCTCGGCTGGGCTCGGCTCGAAGCCTGGCAGGCAGCGCCAGGAAGGGGGAGGGGGAGGTGGACGAGAAGGGGGCGCGGGGAGGGGGGGTGCCCGGGTTTCCTGGCCGCCCCGCGGCTCCCCCGGCTCGGGGGCGAGGTGCGCGCCCAGCGCTGCCGCGCGCCCCCTCCTCCTTCCCCCTCCCTCCGTCTTTGGATTTAAAACTGCAATTTGCTCTCCAGCTTGCTTAGTGTGTGGCGGGGGTGGGTGAAGGGGGGGACCGTGGGACCGGAGAACAAGGCTGGATTTTAGGAACGGCCCTGGGAAAGGGGGAGACTGCGGAGGGAGGAGCCCCTCCCCTTCAACCCCCAAATCCCAAGGTTCTGCTGGTGCTCTGGGAGTTGAGAGGTGGGGACCTAATGACCCGGAGCGGGTGTGGGGCGTAGGAGGGATTTGGGGGCGGCCAGGGCCGTAGGGGTTGGGCCGCGTGCCCGGTTACCTGTTGAACAAAGTCGGCTCACTTTTGCATAAATAAATAAATAATCGCCTATCAATGCGTTTCCTCTGAGGCTCTGATGGAATCGGCCCCCTCTTCCCCAGGGGGTGGGGTGCTGAGTGACAGCTGTCAGCCCCCTGGGCCGGTAGCTGGGGGTGAATTGCAGAATCCCTCTGCTTTCTGGCTAAGGGCGCATTCCCCTGCTGGGTCCTGGTCCCCAGGCAGAGCCAGAGGGGCAGAGGGCTGGCTCTGAGTCTAGGAAATAACCTTGTTTCCTGTTCTACAGGAAAAGGGACAGCAACCCAGAGTTTGGGGGCTGGGGATGAAGACTGATGGGAGCTGGAGGGGTTCCCCAGCAGCCTGACCCCCCCAGCCTCCTGCCAGGCGAAGGGGCCAGCTGAGGGAGGAAGGATGTGGGCCTTGCTGGCCGGAGGCAGGAGCTGGGGCCGTCCCTGAGACGGGCAGCGGGCACTGAGAGGGAGGAGGGAGAGAGAGAGAAGCGGGGGCGGGAATTCTCTACCGCAGACCCTGGGGGCCAGGGCCAGATGTGGAGGGGTGGGGAGTCCCCCCTCCCTCCTAGCTTGGGGGCCCTGGGGCTGGGCGGGGCTGAGCCTGGTGCCCTCCGTTCTGCACCAGTGCCTGACTGGCAGGGCCAGCTGAATTTGGGCCCAGGCGTCACCCTGGGAGGTAGGGCCAGGCTGCACCAGCCTGGCCCCTGAGCACAAGGAGGGACCCTTGGGGGGCCTGTGCCTGTCTGGCTGGGCAGGCGTTTCCCGCCAGACCAGTTGGTGTCAGGCGGGACTTGGCCCCAGTTCCCTGGGCAGAGCTCAGGGTGTGAGGACAAGTTTGCCTTCGGGTCAGGGTGGCCACATTTCGTCCGCTGCTGCTGCCGGCGGGGCGGGGGCATGCGCCCGGGCCTGGGCAGAGTCCTGCCAGGAGCATTTGGGGTGTTTCTGTTGTTGGCATGTTCCTGTTCCGTGTGGCCCGGTGTGTGTAGCTGTGTGAGCTGGGGCTGTAGGTGACAGATTACCAGTTGGTCGTCCCCCACCCACACACAGCCCCCACCCCTGCCGCCTGGAGGGGCAGGCTGGGTTGTGGTGGTGAGCTGCAGGGGGACCCCCCAGGTGGCATGTGCCTGCAGCTTGCCATTTCCCTCCTTTGAGCAGATGTATATTTTTATAGTAATGGAAAATCAAACTGGATAGTAAGTTGAATTCATTTTTTTCTTCTGCTGTGTCAATAGTTGGAATTATCTCTAGAGACTAGTGAACATCTTGCCCCAGAGCTCCTACCCTCCAGAGATTGCAAAGATCAGTGAGGGCATGAGCTTTGGGGGACCAGTTCAAACCAGTGACTTTTGTCCCTCTTGGTCTGGCATTGGGGCAGATGCCCAGGTGGGCGGGCATTGCCCCCTCCCCAGGCATTCCCCCCACACCCCACCCCACCCCAGGTGTAGTCTGTCCTCTCAGCCACCTCCTTGGTCGGTGCCTAAGCTGTGCCCAAGCCCTCAGGGACCTTCTCCTGGTGGGCTCTCTCCCCCTACCTGGGCTCCCGGCCCACGTGTTGATATTTATTTTCTGTAGTAAAATCCATTTTTAATGCCGTTACTATTGAAATAATATAGAGAGAAACAAATGTGATGTGTTTAAGTTGCCCTCCGTGAGTTTTTAATGTGATCTATGGCTGAGGTAGTGATGGAAGGAGCTGTTCGGCTTGGAGGAATTTGGTGTCATAAAGAAAAAGAGCTTGCTGTTTATTATGGTTGCTGGGCTGGGGGGGTCTGGAACAGGGTCGTGGGGGCAGGGAGCCCCAGCACCCCCAGGTGCTGTGGATGGACAGGGTTGCTTCTCAGTTTGAAGGTGTATGGGTTCCAGGATTGTTTTGCATTGCTCCCCAGCCCTTGATGGGGCCTTTGGTGAGGGGGCTTGGGAGCTGGGGGGCTTTGTCCCCTCCCATTCCACCTGGTTAGATTGGGGCAGGGAGGCTTATGGAACCCCCTGCTGAGCTAAGTGGAGGTGTACTGTAGGGAGGATGGATTTGGATTCTACAGGAGATTAAGAGACAGAGACGGGATCTTTACCTGCTTGGTGTGGCTGTGCTGGAGGCTTGGAGGGCAAACTGTCCCTGGCAGAAGACCTTTTTTTTTTAGCGGGGGCTGATCTGGACCTGCAGAGCCCCAGAGGGACATTGCTTGTTCTCAATCAGCCTGGAGTGCTGGCTCGAGCCACTACCTCCTCTTGCCTCTGTTCCCCATTGGACAGGGGCTTCCTCCAGGCAAACCTGATCCCCCTCACTTCCCCTCTTCTCTGCTCTGCCCCACCCCAAGTCAACTTCTTTTTTTTTGGTTTGTAGAATACAGAGCTCTGTGCCTCAGGCCAGCCACCCAAGACCACAGGGTGCCATGCCTTCATACCAGATGCCCAGGCACTTCTGGTGTGATTAGTGAGGTCAAGCAGACTCACCATTATGGGATGGAGCCCAGCTCTGCCTCTGGGTCCCCTGGGTCTCTTGGGACAGATCCGGGGAGGGGGAAGCCAGGATGGGGTGGAGCTGGGAACTGAAGGGGGGGAGCAACGGTAACATTGTTGCTAATGTCAGCAGATGGGCCCCCCAGGGAGAGAGCTGGGGGAGGTGGGGAGGAAAGAGACCCAGAGAGCCCGACATGAGGTGGAAAGAGGAAAAGATGGTGACAGAAGCCAGGGATGAGGGGGTGAGAGAGAAAACGGTCAAGGAGAAGAGCCAGGATCACAGCCCCTGGAGATGGCATCCAGGGGACCAAGAAGGCCTAGGCATGTGCCACTCCCCACCCCACAGCCCAAAATGAGCGGGCACTGAGAGCCTCTCACCCAAGATCAATTGCTGCTAGGATAGTATCTGAAGGAGAGACAAGCAAAGGTCTCTGGGAAAAGGGAGGACAGGTGGGAGAGAGAGAGAAGGAAGCTCTCCCACAGGAGGAGGGAGAACGGGGAGACAGGAGGATTCCAGGGGTCACTTGACTAATTCTCCTGCCCCAGGGCAGTGTCTCCCCACTCCCCAAATGTCTGGGAACAGAGCAGACCTCTTCTTTGGAACTGGGGGCGGAGGCTGAGGCAGGTACAGCACCCCACAGGTTGTGGGCGCTCTGTCAGGAGGCACCGGGCTTTTAAAAGCGGGGAACATTAGGACTGTTAGAGACACCAGGGGTGTCATCCGGTTGGATCCCCCCTACCTTGTTTGACAGGAGGAAATCCAGTCTAGAGGGGTCCCCTCCCCTTGCTTGCCTGGGACCTAGGCTCTTTCCGTCCACCTCTGTAGTTAGAGAGCTGGAACAGCTGCAGGGGGCCTCCTGGGTGCAGAGGGGGCCAGAGCCTGGGGAGAGGAGCAGGCGGGCACCCTTGTGGCCAGAGCCCCCCCAGGGGAGGGGGAGGCGCCGCTGCCAGGAGAGAGGGAGGGGAGAGAGGAGGGGAAACAGTGAGTCAGGCTTCCAAGAGCTGAGGATGAGAGAGCCAGAGCTGGGAGGGAGAGGGCAGGGAGGGCTGCTCAGAAGTGAGGAGAGGGAGGGGGCCCAGCCAGGGGCAAGGAGAGCTCTAGAGGGAGGGAGCCAGCCCCTGGCCCTGGCCCAGCAGTAGGGCTGTGCAGGGCTGTGCAGCCAACATGGACTTTGCCCGTGGCAGGTCAGGAAGGAGCCAGATTCTGCCCCTGCGGCATCCTTTTCATTCCCTATTCCTCATTTATGATCCCACCCCAGGGTCTCAGGAAGAATGACTGACTGTGTCATCCCATCCCTTCCTCAGTTTCCCCATCTATTGTGGGATTTGGACTGTGAGCTCTTCTTAGAGAGGGAGGAACAGAGCCTCCTGGGAAGTGTTGGGGGGTACTTCCTCCAGCTGCTGGCTTTGTGCCGGGGGCCCTGCTGGAGGCTGCCACCAGTCAGTGTAGGGTGCAGGTCTCCGCGGTAGGGCTCCTCTTGAGCCCTCAGAGTTGCTGGGCCAGGGAGTGGCGGTGGTGGGCCACGAGTGCTGGGGTGCAGTGTGTGTGTGTGTGGTGCCGGGCTGGCAATGGTAGGTGGAACTGCCTGGGGCCTCTCAGGATGGCCAGGGCATAGACAGGGCCACGAACTCCAGATGTCCAGAGCCAACCTCCATTTGGGGAGGGAGGAGACACCCTTGTGATCCACCCCCCTCCGCCTTATCCCTGTGGCTCAGAGGCTCTGGGGCAGCTGGGAGGTAGGAATGGTCCCTGTGGGAGCTGGTGAGAACTGCCTATGGGGCCCCTCGTGTCCGGAGCTGGGACCAGCACTGGAGGGATCCCCAGGGACTGCCTGGGAAGGAGGAGGGAAGGAGCCCCCCTCCCACCCATCTGACAGGAAGCTATGGCTTCGTCCAAGGCCTGGCATCCCCCAGCCCTTCCCTCCTGGATCCCCAGCATCTCTTCCATTGGTGAGGGGATGAGGGAGGTGGGCACTGAAGCTTCCTCTCCTACAGGGCCTGGCTTTGGGGGGAACGGTGAAGTGAAGGCAAAGTGAGGCCCCCTGCCTCCCCCTACGCGCGCACACACAGACTCAGCTGCAGTGAGGCCCTGCTTTCTCCTCTCTCTGCTCTGGGGTCCTTGGCTTGGGAGCCCAGGGGAGGGGCCACTTCTGCAGCTGGCTGGCCCCGAACTCCCAGGTCAGCCAGCTGCTACTGAAGCTTCCAGAAGCTGCAGCTCTGCACCCCCTCCCCGCCCCCTGAGCCAGGAGAGGCCTTTGCTGACCTGGGGGAGGCCTTTGCTGACCTGGGGGAGGGTGTCTTGGTGAGCGAGTGGGCACCCTTAGAAGGACTAGCACAGACAACCAGACAGATGGGTGGCGGAGCAGATGGACAGAGACACCCACGCACAGGCAGACGGAGAGAGACAGACAGATGGACCAGGGCTGGGAGAGACGGACATACAGAGGTGCTGGCAGAGACAGGAGTCAGAAAAATGGAAGGGCCTGGGGAGAGAGTAACAGACAGAGAGAGACAGAGACTTGGAGACAGGGAGATCCAAGGGGGGAGACAAGATGACTGAGATGGGAGGAGAGATACAAGGGAGAGAGGGAGGGGCAGGAAGAGATAAAGAAAGGGGGAAACCCAGACTGAGAAAGAGAGAGGAGAGACTGAAGGCTACAAACCACAAACAAGGATTTGATGAGAATCTGGAAGGTGTTTTCTCCTGCTTCCCTCCCCAAACCCCCAGGCCAGCCAAGTCTCCATTCCTTCCACCCCCGTCTCAGTTTCTAGGTGCTAAAGAGGTCAGCGAGAAAGAGAGAGAGGAAGAGACACACACACACACACACACACACACACACACACACACACACTCCCCCCAGATCCCAGACACACACACACACACACACACACACACACACACACACACACACACACACACACACACACACACACACACACACACACACACACACACACACACACACACACTCCCCCCAGATCCCAGAGACCCCTTTCCCCTGATCTCTTTGTAGGGGGAGGGAGGGGAGGGAGTTGCGGAGGGTGCCTCTCGTAGCCCTGACCCCTACTCACAAATGTACATACCCCTTCTCTCAGAAAATATCCCAGAATACTTCCCACTCACTCCCCACTCACACTCACCATGTCTCCTTGTGTAAGTGCACCCCCCCATACTCACACCTGTCCACAGGGGCCTGGCCTCACACACACTCACAAATACACATTTTGTGGCATACATGTCTCTGCTCTCACACTCATCTTGAATCTCACAAACATAACCGGTGAACCTGTCCCTATGCTTTCTTACCCATCCAGGCAGTGACACACAGGCCTCATCGTGGCTTCTCAAAACATGTGATACACACACATACACAGTCACACTCTCACACAACAGTGGCAGACACCCCAGAGCAGAGAGAGGACTCTTTCTCTCTGGAGGGGAAGATCAGGGTTCCCAGGGAGCCATGGTGGGGGGGTATGCCCCCCACTCTGACCTAGCTGGCAGGGCAGGGAGGCAGGAGACACTTTCAGCCGGTGGCAGCCTTCCTGCAGGGCCTGGCCTGGACACAGAGAAACTGGCTGGTGTGAAAGAGCTGAGAGCTGGTGAGAGTGTGTATGCACGTGTACAAACATGTGCACGTATGTACAGGTATCAGGGATGGTGAGTATCTGTTACAATGTGTGTGAGAGAGACTGAGTGCATATGAGGTGGGATATGGGTGTGACAGGGAGATCCACTCCTCAAGGTGTGTGGAGTGTGTGGGTGTGGGTGTGACAGCTACTTGTCGGGTATGTCTGTGTGGAGGCATGCATATGTGACAGGTGCATGTGGCTGTACCTGGCTTTGCAGTGTGCGGGTGTGTGTCATGGGCGTACACATGTGAAGGACTGGGACTCTGGGGCTGAGGGGCACGTGTACCAGGGTGCCGTGTTCTGCAGATGTGAAGGTGTGGGGGATGTTTGCGTGTGAGTGTAGTGTAGGCAGGGTGCATGGATGAGGGGGTAGCTGCCTGTGTGAGGCTGTGAGCTCGTAGCCTGGGTTGGAGGGCTGTTTTCCAAGGCAAGGATGCTGCTTGAACAGAGGCCACCGGCATGAACACATGCGAAGGGGCTCCAAGGCACACAGTTGGGCGCTGACCCGCACGACGTACAAGGACAGACATACCCGCCCCTGTCCTCCCTCTTTGTCTCTCCTGGCGTCAGTGGTTTTCAAAGGAGTCTCCACGAGGACTGTTTGCTGTGCAGTTCCCCCCACCCCCCAGCCCGTGCCTCTTCAAACACAGGGATGCCCTCCAGGCAGCTTTGTGGAGGCTCCTGCCTCGACCATCTGAAGGCAGATGGGTGGGCTGGGATCTGCTGCCGCCCCCCCAGGGAGCGAGGAGGCGGCACTGCTCCTTCGGCCTGGGCACAGGAAGAGACAGATGGACTGCCTGTCTCGACACCCGGACGTGGGGTCTGGGGGTGGGCGGGCACCACCGGCAGAGGGGCTCTAGTGGGCAGTCCCCAGGTGGGCCCCTGAGCAAAGGCCAGGACTCTGCCCTTCACCTCCTCAGAGGGGCACCCGCCCTCATCCCGCAGCCCCATCACCTGTCTGGGCACAGGGGCCCAACTCCAGCCCCTTGTACCTCCTAAATACACAACCACTTCCCCACTCACAGCTCCAGCACCCCTAAACACACAGCCCCAGCACGCCCCCAAACACACAACCACCACATGCCTACCCACCCAAACACATATTACAGCCCTAGTACTTAACCAAAACCCAGATGTTTATGACCCCCAATATACCCCCAGACACCCCAACACACACACAAGGCTTCTACCACATCCTGAAACAGATCAACTCTTCCTCTAATCCCAGCACCTCCCCAGATACACCCAGGACCCTACTGTAGCCCTAATACCTTCCACACACTCAGGTTCTCAGAGTCCCAGCACCTAACCAGACACCCACAGACTCTCTCGACGGCCCCAGCGTTTCCCTCCGCTGCAGCTCATCACGTCCCCAGACACACCGATACAGCCCCCTACACCTTTCCAAACTCTCCCCGCGACATACACGTACACACACCGCCTCAACACCCACGCAGAGCACACCCCTGTAGCCACACCATTTACCTCAAACACACAGACACGGTGCATCTTTGAACAGTAATGTCCTCTCAGCTTCTCGTACCTTCCAGGCCGTGCACGTGCATGCGCATCCCGCACACGCACACACACCCCCAGATCCCAGCACCTCCGCAAACAAGCAGTCCTCTGTGTGTTCCCCAGCAAGCTCCAGCTCCAGTACTTTCCTCAGCCATCCAAGGGCCCAGGGACAGCCCCCACCCCTCTCCAAACACCAGTCCCGCACTCATACACAAACACACAGGGCCCCAGCCCAGTCACCCCTCAGAGCAGCTCCGCCCTGCGCCCACACCTCACCCTGCAGCCGCACTCCCACCATCACACGTTCCAGCACAGCCTCCCTCCTCAGCGCTCTCCATCACTGCTCCCCCACCCCACCTTGTCCTCCCCAGCCTCCCTCCCCCAAACTCCCCCCAGATAGCCTCAGCCTTGCAGACACACTGGCCCACTCTTCCGTGCTCTCTCTCATTCTCGGCTGCCTGGTCCTCCCCCACTTCCCAGAGCCTCCTCTGCCTGGGGAGGCATCTCCAACCCCCTCATTGCCCCAGGCCTTTCATTCCTGGACAGTGAGGCTGTACATCTGGTTCAAAGCTGCCCCACCCAAGACCCTGTGCTCTGGGCACCCTGGCCTGGGCTTTGGGGGTTTGGGGCCTCTTTGGGGGCTCTTGGCACCTGGTCATCCTGGTGTGTCAGCCAAGAACTCTGAGTACCCAGCCATGCCCTGACTCTGTCGTGTATGGGTGGGGGTGGGGGGGGTCTGGGCAGGGGGATTTACCCCCAGCCTGCACATTCTCAGGTGCTTGCCAAATCCCCCTCTTCTTGGGCTCACCTGAGGGGGACACTGGGTCTGGAGCTTCAGGAAAAAAAGATGGAGAAGGTGCTGGCTTGACATGCTTCCCCTCCCACCCCACCCCCAGATCCGGGCTTGGGGCTTGGTCTCCCTGGGAGTCAGTTCCAACAGTGAAGGTTACTTTACTAGATGCATGATTTTAAACAGAATCTCCACCATCTGTTCCACCCCCTAATTACAGATGCACAGAATCCGCCTCAGAGGGCAGCATGAGGGGAGTGATTTAGAGGCTGAGCTGCTTCTGCCTGCATTAGGGCTGGGGAGACTGGGGGGGCCTCTGGGTATTGCTCACAGACCCCCAATCCCATCTCTTTCCCAGGGGCCCCTCGTGCCTCTTCTCTTGTTGGGGGAAAGGCTCCTAGAAAGGTGCCCCGACCCCCTAGACCTGAAAGAGGAAGCAACTGCAATGCTGAGGGAGGGATCCCTGAGAGATCGCCTGTGTCCCAGGCCCCAAGTCTGGGGAGGCAGGCTCCATTAGAGCCTTAAAAAATTCAGTGGATCGATCTCTTGCCTGCTTCTTGTGCCCTGGGGAGCCACAGGCGCTGGCCTGGCCCAGCTGTCTGCCCACCCCAGGGTAGCAAGGATTAGTGAGGTTAGGGAGGGGGCGGTTAGAGCAGAGGTGGGGACATCCAGGTTTTGGCAGCAGAGGATGTGGCCAGGCACGCCAGGACCCACCAGGTGTGTTTGCACGTATGTGCTGGTCCTCCTTGGCGCAGCTGGCAGGCCCGACCCCAGCTTGAGCCTTGCCCTGTGGGGCCTGACGGGCACCAGGGGCCGGAGGGGATGGGCCAGGGCCTGGGCCTCAGAGGGTTCCGAGGGACACCCCGAGGATGGGTCTACCTTTGCCCGTGGCTCCGGGGACCTGGGGCCCCGGCCAGCTCGCTGGTGGTGGTGGCGGCCGCGGGCACACTGTGCTAGAAGCTGGAGCATTCACTGTGGGGAGAAAGGGAGAGAGGCCAGGCTACAGGAATTTTAGATTGTTGCAGGCAGGAGGGTCTCTGGAACCCTGTGGAGCGGGCAGTCATGCAGAAGTAATCCTATCACCGCCTGCCTGCCTGGAGGAGAGGAGAGGAGAGGGGGCTGGAAGGGGAAGGATGGCGCAGCCGCCCCTTTCCCACCTCAGCCTCTGCCCCAGCCAGCTGTGGAGGGAGCCCGGGACCCCAGGGGGCTCCCCCGGGGAGACACCACCCTTCCACCGCTGCCTGTGCCCCCTGGAGGGGCGGCACCGCAGCTGTTGCTCGGCTAGGAGCTCTGGGTTTTATAAATAATGCAGCTTGGAGGTGGGGGCCAACTCAGCCTTGGGTCACCCACTGTGGCATCATCTCCAGCTGGCAGTCCTGTGGCAGAGCCCCTCTGCCTTCCAGCCTGCTGCTCCTCTTTTGCTATGTGAGTTTGGGCCAGAGGCCCAGCCTGTGTGAGCTGGGCCAGGGCAAAGGAGTGTGGAAGAACCCAGAACCCCCTGTCCTTTTGTACCCCGCCCCCACCAGCCTTCACAGGTTAACTGGCCACTGGCTCAGCAAATCCAGGCTGGGAAGGGATGACCCACTGTTCAGGGGCCTCCCTAGTTCCAGCCCCTCCATTTTGCAGATGGAGTAACGAAGTCCAGAGAGGGCAGGGATGGCCAAGGCCAGCCAGCTGATGAGCAGCTCCTTCCTGTCCCATTCTGCTGTCAGTCAAGGCTCTTCTCAGCCTCAGCTCAGCTAAGAGCAGGGCCTGGGGGGCGGGAGGGATGTTTGGGAAAGTGGTTGCGGCTGAGACGTTGCCATGGCGATGCTGCAGGATGCCGAGCTGAAGTGGGGGTCTAACAGGGTCTCTGGGGCCCCCAGCTCCACACCCCTGTGGTCTTCTCCTCCCCATCTCCTGTCCCCCACCCAGAGGCCTGTCAGGCAGCTCCGGTGACAGGCTGGGTGGGTGACAGGTGGTGCAGGTGATGGGCTGGGTGGGTGACGAGCTGGGTGGGTGACAGGTGGTGCAGGTGATGGGCTGGGTGGGTGACGAGCTGGGTGGGTGACAGGTGGTGCAGGTGATGGACTGGGTGGGTGACGAGCTGGGTGGGTTACAGGTGGTGCAGGTGATGGGCTGGGTGGGTGATGGGCTGGGTGGGTGACAGGTGGTGCAGGTGTGAGGCAGGCAGGTGACAAGCTGGGTGGTGACAGGCCCTACTGATGACAGTCAGGGGCTGTGGTTGGCGGGGATGCTGTCTCCTGGCTGGTGGCCTGTCGCAGCCCCCCACCCTCACGCGTGTGCACATGCACAGACTCTGGGCTCAGAGCTTGGGGCTAAGATACTAATGAGGCTTATTACGTGTGGGGGGGCAGGTGCCCAGGCTCACTAATGAGAGGCCTTTAACGAAGAGGGGAGACAGCTGGGGGGCTCTGAGGAATTTGGCTGGCCCTCCTGGTCTGGAGGATGAGCCAGGTCGGGACCCCACCTACCCTTCCCCCCGGCCACTTGGCTTTGTGTTAATACTACCCACAGTCATGATAGTTACCACTGTCCAAGCGTTTGCTACACTGGCCGAGCCCTTTACGTGCGTTTTCTTATTTCAACTCAGCAGTCGTGGGAGGAAGGCACTATTGCCCATTTTATGGATGAGGAATCTGAGGCTGAGAAGGCAAGGGACTTCACATAACAAGTTTCTGTTGCAGCTGACATTTTAATCTTAAGTCTTTCTGTCCCCAGAGCCTGTGCTCTTAACCATCCCACCAGTAACACTCAGGTCTTGGCGCAGACCCCGACCTTCTCTCAGGGCCTCAGTTTCACTCTTCTGGAAAATGGATGTGCGGTGGAGGAGTGAGCACCATACGCTCTTCAGCTCTGACTTGGGTGGCTTCAGGGGCTCCTCCAGTTAACTGTCAAAGCCTCACCCCATCTGGCCCAGATTCTAGGTGACACCCCTGGACTGGAGAGAGGGCAGGGCTTAGCACTGAGGGAGCGGAGCTGAAGGGGGATGCCTGGGGTATCCAGACCACTTCCTGCATTGTGTGGTGGGGAGGCTGAGGCTTGGAGAGGAGCAACAAGGGCCCAAGGCCACACACCCTGTAAGCTGTAGGGCCCCGTGGGATCCCAGGTCTCCTGGCCTGTTGGAAGGGCGGGGCTGGGAGTAGTGCCAGAGCTGGGAGGTCACCTCCTCCTGGACCCCACCCACCAGCCTAGCTTCTTCCCTGGAGGTTGTGAGCCCCTACATCCTGGGAGGGGGCAGGGGGCTGTTGGCCACCTCTTTAGGGCCATGCCCCTTCCCCGTCGGTCTGGGCCCATAGTGTCAGTTGATCTCCTCCCTTTGGGACCCATTGGGGTGGAAACTCCCTGGCAACAACTGATGGATGCGTTAAGGCCTTGACATTGGCCTGGGGCCACAGCATGACCCTGGAGGGACCAGGCTAGGGCTGGGGGGCTTGGAGGGGAATTTAAGGGAGAAGAATTACGGTCATAAATCTTGGAGCATCTGGGTTCTCCTCTCCTCGACCTTAATCTCTTACCAAACCTCTCCGGCTGCTCATCCAAGTCTGAGGGTTGAGGGGGGTCCACCTGCCCATTCCCCTCTTCCTCCAACTGATGCCTCCCCCACCCCGAAATTGCACCCCCTATGGGGAAGGACAAGTTGCAGCCACTGCCGCTGGACAGAATTAAGAACTTGTGTGTCTAGACTACTGGATTTGGCCTCTGATTCATAACAGTAGGCAGGGCAGAGAGCTTCACTGCCTCAGTTTCCCCAGCCTTGGGTTTGAAATCCTCTCCTGGTGCCTGACTGCTCAGTCAGGAAGGAGTGCTAAGACCAAGAGGGATTTCACAGCTGCGGGACACATGGCCCTGTCCTCAGAAGCCCCATTCTGAGATAAGCAGCACAGTCCTGGCCTTGAGAGCCCTCAAACCCAGAGGTGAGGTCTTGAACTCAGGCTGGGTGTGCGCTGAGGCTCAGGTAGGGAGTGGGTGGTGCTGGGTGGCTGGTCTGCTTTGTGAAGCAAAGGCCGAGGCTGGGGAGAGGCCAGAAGAAGGGTGGCAGTTTGCCTGGGGGGCTGAGGAGCCGTGTGTGGTTGGGGGTGGGAGCCTGGAAGGGTCTGGCTTTCCCATAGTCCTGGGCAGCTGTAGCCTGAAGTTCTGGGGCCCTCCTAGCTCCCCAGGGAACCCACTGCTGCCCGGCCCTGGGGACCCAGGCGTCCTGGCGGGTGAGGGCGGTTCTCCGGCAGGCGCCCTGCCAAGCCTCGCAGCCTGCTCACCAGGAATCTTGTTGCTGAGAGATGGAAGATCCAGGTCGGGCCTGCAGCTCATCCCTCCCCTCCGGAAGGAGGAGGGGCCCAAAGATTCCTTCCTGCACCCGCCCTCCCATCTGGGGCAGGGCCCTCCTCAGCAGTGGGTGGGGCTGGGGGGCCCAGGACAGGCCTCTAAGGCTCCGTCACATGTCCTGGAGCCTAGCCCAGCCAGCAGTGGGCACCGGGGCACTCTGGAGGCAGAATGAGCCTGGTGTGGCAGAGGAGAGGCGGGGGTAGGGTGCTGAGGCCACAGGGGGCCCTGCATAGGGGCCTAAGCCTGGCCCTGGCCCCCACTGGCTCCCCCAGGGCAGAGGGTGAAGAGTTGGTTCTCTTCCATTATGGGAGCGTGATTTTATTCCACGTGTCACGGAGTCTGAGATTAACTTGCTCACCAGTCTGTGACAAACCCCTCACACCCAACACACACATACACACACAGAGGCACAGAGACACACGGAGATCGTTGGTCTCACAAACGCACCTTCCACAGACACACATAAGCATTTCCATACTACAACGCATGGCAGACTCTCACATGCAGATACACAAGCACACACTCACACTTAAAGATACACCGAGATCTAGATCCACAGTCTCCAAAGCACAACGTTCTCCCACTCACACTAAGGCCACACAGACAGAGATACAAACAGGCGGTCCAGGGGGATGTTCGCAGCCCTACTTAGACATGCACAGATCAAGGACGCCCGGTGCCCCACAGGCACAGATACACGTAGACACACACAACTCCAGACACAATCTTGTGGGCAAGCCTAGACCAACCGCCACACACACTGAGACAAAGGCCCAGATACATACAGAGACAAAGACAGGCACAGACACACAGCCGGCAGCACGCACACAAGCACAGGCGTGCACACCCGGACACAGACAAAGACAAATAAATGCCCAGAGGTTTTGCTGTGGACAAAATGTGAGGCGCACACACACATCTGGGCCTCCTGCTCAACCTCTCTACCTGGGGATGTGGTGATCTGGCACCCGTGGCTCCAGGGAGAACTCTGAGGAACCTTCTGCTCGGTCAGAGCCCCCCACCCTGGGCCCAGGGCCAGCCCCCACCTCTGGCTCCCGGCCCGTGGCCGAGGCCATGCAGCCACACCCTCAGCAGCGCCCTGACATCCTACCTTACCCTCCGCGTCGTGCACACTCACGGTCACACCGTCTCCTCCTGCACGTGCTCACGACACCCTCCACGCCCGCACACTTACGGTTTCTCCCTCACACCCCTCTTAGGTGTCCCCTCCTTGTTGTCTTTCTCAATCACTGTCCCCACCCCCTCGCCCCGCAGACATGCACAACCTCCGGCACAGCCTTCGTGGCCCACACCCTCGCCTTCTCATGCAGACCCCCATGCACAAATAGAACGCACGGGCTCTCCGCCACAGACCCACAAGCCACGTACACGCGCTCCTTCACATACTTCCTCAGCACCGCTCTCACAGACTGATTCACAAATGCAGCACACTCACACACGCACACTCCCCCGCATACATCCCCACCGCCTTCTCACATGCGCGTGTGCGTGCACACACACACTTTCAGAGCCTCCCTCACACCATCACTTTCCTTCCTCTGTCTCTCACAAACACTCCCTCTGCCAAGAGCGTGGCTCTGCTGCAGAGCAGCCCCTGAAGTACTTGTTACTGTACTCCACCACGTCCTTGGCCTTCCTGGCCTCAGTGTCTTCCCTTCCACCTCCAGCCCTGCATACTGTGGCCTTGTATTCTTTTGCCATTTCTCCATTTAGTCAACAAGAATATATAGAGTATTCATTTATTCATTCAACAAATGTTGACTGAGCACTGATTATGGGTTAAGCATTGGGGATACTACGATGACACAGGTCCTTCCCTCGTAGAGCTCTCAATTTTGTGTCCAATTCGTTTGCTGCTTGTCTCATCTGACTAGAATGGAAGGTAACCCTTGATCTTGGATGTTGAGAGATGTGTAGGAGTTCACAGGAGGAAAAGTAGGGGAAGGGTGTTCTAGGCAGAGGGCAAAGCATGTGCAGAGCCTACAAGTAAATCAAGGTACAGTAGGCTGGAAACTGAGATGATGCTCAGAGACTAGAGGAGAAGCTGCAAAGAGGGAAGAAGCCAGATGTCACAGAGTTTAGATGCCATGCTCAGGGGTTTAGATTTTGTCTAGTGGGCCACAAGGAGTCATGGGAAGTCTTTAGTGACAGGACAGGGTGAGGAAATGATGGTGGTCTGACCTAGAAGAGGTGAGTGGGAAGGAAAGGAGACTCATATAGGCACAAGAACCCGTGGGGTTCCAGTTCCAGAGCTGTGACCTCAGGAAAGTCACAGAACCTCTGTGACCTGGGTCCATCACATGAGGATGGGAGACAGTACCAGAGCCGGGCTTATGGTATATGCTCGATAAACAATAGGCATTATTGTCAATTATCGGTAGGACATGGCAGGGCATCAGATGAGGAGGAGATTTTACTGAGCACCTACTGAGTGCTGGGTACTGCGCCAGGTGCTGGGGCCCAGAGGGGAGGTGGTCTGCGGCTTCAGGAAGCTCACACTCCGTAACCACAGCTCACGTGGACAACAGAGCGCGAGGTGTGAGGGTGGAGGCAAAGCACCTCGGAAGGTTAGAGGAGCAGGAGGGCTCTGGGTGACTCACGAAGGAGCTGGCATTGAGCCGGACCCTAAAGAGGCTGGTTGAACTTGGGCAGGCAGAGGTGGGAGAAGGAACCCTGTGAACGACAGCCTGAGGGCAAGGGGTCTAATCTGGCTGTTGTGTGGGACACAGGAAGGGGGTGTCGTGGGATGGGATTATGGAGGCGAGACCTTGGTGGCCAGGCTAAGGGGAGGGGTCAGCACGGGGTGAGCTGCACTCTAGAAATCCCATGTTTTGGTGGTAACATGGAATGTGTCCATTAGAGACTCTGCTCCAGGCTCCACCAGTAAGCTGTTGCCCTCTTCGACCTCAGTTTCCCCATCTGTGTGATGAGTTCAGTCTTGTTTAGGAGGGAGTTCCAGTATCATGTCCTGGGGCTGGCCTAGCCTACTTCGTTGGGCATCTTCTGGCCTGGGATTCTGGGTCTCAGCAGTGCTTCCTTCCTGAGCCACCCTCAGCCAAAGAAAGGAGCAAAATGAGGGGTTCCCCAGAGGCAGGTTTTGGGTGCTGCAAATGAGGGGCCAGGAGCTCCACACGGAAGGGAGGGGTCTTTGCCTGGATCTGACTCCAAGCCCCAGAGGGAAACCAGAAGAGAATGTCAAAGTCCCTCTTCCCTCTCGCCCTGACCCGTGTGGTGGCAGATGTGGGCCATGTGCCCAGTCCCTGGTCCAGGGGGTATCAGGACTATTCTGCCCACTGACAGAGGAGCAGGGCTTGGGTTCAAGAATGTGGCCCAGGGCTTAGAGTCCCCTGGGGTTAAGGAGCCAGGAGGCCAATCTTAGGGTGGCAGAGCCAAGTAAACGCCCATGGGTAACAGGGTTCATTTATATTTGGTGTTGCCAGGAGTTGTGGTCTAAGGCAAGTCCTGGTGACACCCAAAAAAATAAGAAAAAAAATGCTGATTTTATAAAGACTGCTTTCTTCCATAGTTGACAAACTTATGATGGTACCGATGGTTGGATACTACTCTTAGAGATGAAAAAGGTCTTAAAGATTCTTCCATGTTCCATTCACCAGTCTGTGTTCTTGTTCAAAGCAAAATTAATTCCTTTCAAAATTAACATATTAGCTTAATAATAATTTTTAATCTTAAAATAATCTATCTGTGAGAATGGGAATTTTGGGTAGGAAAAAGTGACAGAAGATGGGACAAAAAGAGAATTCATAGAAAGACAAAACAGAATTTTTTAAATGGTGGGTACGAACTTCTGTTTCCAACTATATCAGTTTACCTTAGGAAAACATACTAGAAAGGCCAGATAAATCATAAGCAACATTTGACTGTGAGCGTTAGAAAGCTACTGAGGTAGCCATGACCTAGAAAAGTAAAATAGAGAAAGAAACTCACTGAAGTGAGAACAATATTCTGCACATGCGTTTCTAGCCCAGTCATTTAGAAACTACTGATGAAGAGCAAAAGTCTGAGAAACCAAATGTGGCTCCTAGGAGGTAGAAAAGCCAGTAGAACTTAGGACAATGTCATAGGACTAAGGAAACCAGAGTTGGAATTGAGAAATAACAAGGCAGCTAGAATTTTAAGGACCAAAATCACAGAGAGAGTAAAGATTCAGAGAACGGAGCTGCATTCAGCAACAGTGTTCCCTTGCAGTATTTTCCATGTATAATAGGTAGACAAGACAAGATGCTAAGAAGTCAAACAAAAGCTAACTGAAGTCAAAGCAAAGACTTACTTGGCTCATAATGCTGAAGAGACAAAATTGGGGATCAGAACCTATGAAAGATTTGTGGCCCAATGGAAAACTAATGATATGAATTAGGACATTGGAAGTCTCTACATATGTGTGTGTGTGTGTGTGTGTGTGTGTGTGTCTGTGTGTCTGTGTGTGTGTGTGTGTTAGGAAGGTTGATGCAACATCTACATTGAACCTTATAAAGAAGGAAAATGAGTATGAAGTTGGTCCAGGTGACTGAGGTGATCTTCCCCTCTGCTCCTTACCTAAGAATAGGAAATTCTCTCCTCAAGAAAATACAGTTGACCCTGGAACAATGTTGGAGTTAGAGACGCTGACTCCCTGTGCAGTCAAAAATCCACATATAACTTTATGGTCGGCCCTTCTTATCTGTGGTTCTGAATCTGAGGATTCAACCAACCACAGCTCATGTAGTACTGTATTACTTATTGAAAAAAAAATCCATGTATAAGTGGATCTGTGCAGTTCAAACCCAGGTTGTCCAAAGGGCAACTGTAATGTCATTCAGATTCTCTACAACTTGTCATATCCCAAGTCTGGTATTCACTGAAGAACCACCAAGACTACCAAGAAAAGGAGAATTAGAATAAAAAACAAAACAGAATCAGAATCATAGATGACCTAAACATTAAAGATCTTACATATTTTGGTAAATATTATCAAGTTCAAGAAAATAGATGAGAAGGTGAAGAATTTAACTTGACAACTAGAAACTATAAACTGATTGAAGTTGAACTGATAGAATTAAAAATTATATGAAATTTAAAACTCGGTAGTGGATTGGACACAGGTAAAGAGAGGTAAGTGAACTGGAAGATAGAGTAGTAACAATATTAAGACTAAAGCACGGGAAACGAAAAGAATAAAAAGTACACATAAGCTCATTTGAGACATATGGGCCACAGTAAACATTTTTATCATATGTATAAACTGGAGTCCAAAGAAAAAAGGAGACAGAGATTGGGATGAAAACAATATTTCAGAAATATTAACAGCTGAGAGTTCTCTAAAACTAAAAGGAATATATGGAGCCATAAATTCAATAAGCACTAAAAAAGCGCAACAAGAACAAATACAAAGAAAACCACACCTAAGATCACCACAGTACAATTCAGAATAGCAAAGAAAAGCATGACATCTTAAAAGCAGCCCGATGAAAAAGAGAGAGATTACTTTCAAAGGAACAATAGGATTAAGATTACAGCTTACTTCTCAGTGAAACTGAATGGATACTAGAAAATAATGGAATAACATTTTTAAGTGCTAAAGAAAAGAACTGCCCATTGGGAATTCTAGAGGCAGAGAAAATGTTGTTTGGAAGGAAAGATGCAATAAGGAAATTTGCAGACAAACAAAATTTAGAAAATATTTTCTCATCAGAACTGACTGAATTAAATTATAAAGGGAGACCTGCAGGCAGAAGGAAGATTATCACAGATGAAAATTAGGACTTTATAAAGAATTATGTATAACAGAAAGGATAAATAAGTGGATAAACCTAAATAAAATCTAACAACACAAAAGGGTAATAATAAAATATATCAAAAATTAGAATGCATTAAAACAAATGGAAGAGGAAAAAGTAGTAAAAGAAATTTAAGATCTCAGCATTGCCTGAGAAGCAGTAAAAGAGCTAATAAGTCATGGTACATGTGTAACTGCTATTTATGTAAAAATAACAAGCTAATACAAGGGAAAATGGAATTTGAAGAAATCTCAAAGGAAGAAAGAAGAGCAAAAGGAACATAACAAGGTGGGACAAATAGTAAACAAGGAGTATACGGTCTGTAAGAAAATACATTAACTGTAAATACTCAAATTAAAGGACAAGGATTATTGAAACAAACAAAAAACCTAATTCTATGCCACCTACAAGAGACAAGAGTCAGATTGAAAATGAAAGGATTCAACAATTATGGCATAACAACAATAAGCAAAATTGAAGAAGATTTTTTAATGTTAACATAGATTTGAAAGCAAAAAGTATCACTGGCGATAAGGCAGGATAATAAAACCCACTGTTACTTTACAAGGAATATATTATAAATCTAAACTTCAATGCAATATATGAAGGGAAATTCCAAAAATCTAAGTAGAAATAGAAAAATCTAAATTACCTAGATCAGTAACATAGAACCACAACAATAAATCAGCAGATTATAGAAGATCTGAATACCATCATTAAAAACTTCGGCCTAAATTTACATAAAACACCGCACCAACAATGATGGAATATATATATCACGCAGAAATTTTTAGGTGCACGTGGCACATTTATAAAATTGACTATATTCTGGTTATAAAACAAGTTTCCGAATAAGCGAGAAATTTAAAACTATATAACCAATATTTTACCAAATAGTTGGATATTAAAAACATACTTCTGATCATTATGTAGGTCAAAGATAAAGTCGCAATGGGAATTAGAATTTTATTAATTCAATGATAATGAAAATATGCCATAACAAAACCTGTGGGTTGCAAATAAAGCTGTGGTCACAGAGAAGTTTATGTATTCCAATTATACTCTCTAAATGTAAAACGGAAAGGAATAAAGCAACTAGAAGATAACCTATCACCCTGGGGTAGGCAGCTCCTGAACTGTACCTGGTGGGGAAGGCAGGGCAGAACTTCAGGAGGCCAGCTGGGAGCACGGTGAACACCATGTCAGGAGCAGTCTCCAAGAAAGAGAATTTAATGTACAAAGGGATGACTAATATATATTTAAGAGCTAGCACCCTGACCCTTCTTAAGGATGACTTATGTTGCTGGGGGAAAAATAAGTGCTCGATGTAGAAGGTGAATAGCTTTATAATTCCCAGGAGAATCTTGGTACCAGGACCACACAATGAAGAACTTGGGAGTCCCCATGGCTAATCCAGCAGAGAGAAAAGGAGGAACAGAGATGCGAGAGAAAATAAAGGGAACTCTTGGTGCAATTCTGTGCTGCTGCAGGCCCAAGTCCAGGTATGTGCTCTCTATCTCCACATCTTAAATAAAAGCCACCATGTTCCTCAGTCTTTCAGGTACTTACAATTTCTCTTTAGAACCTGAAAATGGGGTCACGTTTCCTGTCTGCATTGCTAGAGTACAAAATAGAGGCAGGATGTTTGAAATAGTTCTCCATCTGGCAGAGGAGGCCTTGAAGCTGTGAGCCACTCACTGCAAACCAGCAGGACATGAAGGATTCTTGAGCAGATCTGAAGCTACTGGGAGGCCTTTGAGGAGTTAAATCCCATAGTAAATACTGTACCTTCAATGGCCCCTTCTCCCTCTCTGTCCAGCCTTCCTCCACTCCCGTGGGGGCCCAAAGGGGTTAAATGAGCACTCTTTGACTTGTACTTGGTGGTCCCAGAACTTGACGTGGGCTTGGAGACTTCCATGAAAAGTCTGCCTTCCATCTACTGGCTTGGGTTTCTTGGGCTCTCTGCTCCAGGCTAATCCCTTCAACCTGCTTTTTCCATTTCTGCCAATAATCCCCCTCTCCAGACCTTCCTAATGCTCTTCTGGGGCAGGGGGGAGACTTACTGAGGGCAATGTTTATTTCTAGAGGGAGAGGTGACCACATGACTTCACAGTGGTCATCCCCTTGATTATTCAGTTTCTGTCTAGATTAGTCGTGGGTGTTTGTACACCCCAGCCTCACCCCCAGGAGGCTTTAGAACACTGTCCTTATCAGCACTGAGCCTCTCTCTAGCCTCCTTCCCTCTCTCTCCTTACCCATCTTTACCCACAGACTCGCAGGCTTTCTGGACCTCTGAGGAAGATAAGCACTTCACAGAACCTCTGCTACAGAACCAAACATACTGAAATGACTCTTTACGAAGATACTGAAACAACAGAAAAAGAATACATGACGATTGTTTCTCCTGAGGGTTCAGTTACCTAGGGGGCCTTTAGGAAACTTTGACTGATAAATCTAACCTTTCCTTCCTTGGCAATAGTTGATCACACTGTGAGGAAAACAAGTTAGAGAATGGAAAAATAATATTTGGATTTCAACGAAATAATAAAGATGCAGGGACTATCTTTGACTTTTGCAAGGTGAGAAGAGAGTTTACATTTTGATTATTTGATGGCCGGAATCCCTTTTAAAACAGGGCCAGTCTGCATGATGCATTTAAAAACCAACCTTTTCAAATATAGCCATAACCCCCATAAGATTTCTTGATTTCTCTGGGGTCAAATAAACCATCACATCTCACAGTGGTGCCCTGTATATGAAAGTGATAAACATAACCTGGAAGCATGGCAATGGCTAAAACTATGGAGCTGGTAGCCATTCGCTGAAAGGATCTTTTGCTTTTAATTCATTGCAGAAAATGCTAATGTCCAAATTCAGGCAGGTAGATCTTACCAACCATCAAGAGCTTCAGCCCTGCTAACAGCTAAGTATGCACTTTTAAACCCTACTTTGACTGCTCCAGAAACTTACTGGGTTTCATTAATGCCTCTGTTACTATTTCCTTTGTGTCGTTTTCTTTTTCTTTAAAAACATAGCTGTGTGATCTTGGGGAAGTTATATTATTTCCTTGAGACTTGGTTGCCTTCTCTGTGAATATCTCGGTATAATTTTAGTATTGCTCAATAGAATTTTTGGTGATAATGAAAATATTCTATATCTGTACCGTGCAGTGCAGTATTCAATAGCTACATGGAGCTAATAAACATCTTTGGAATATGGCAAATGCAACTGAGGAACTGATTTTTTAATCTTATTTTTAAATTTGGTTAAATATAAATAATGCCATGTGGCTAGCATCTGTTGACAGTACAGATCTACATAATATTTTAAGGACACTCTCCACTCAAAAACTCTACCATTCATTAACTCAACCTAAATATTTTTGCCCTCTGACAAACAAAAGGTAATGTATGCTTCCCTTGAAATTATCTGTCAAGACCTTTATCAGTTTGGGGACATTATATTCTTAAAATTGACTTTGCTTTATGAAACTGTAATAATGCTGGAGTTTCCTGCCCTTGGTACCACCTTTGTGATGATGGGAAATATTGTGGATGATCAAGGACCATTTCAAGAGATCATGGAGAGAAACCTCCTTCTGGATTTAATTTCATTATGAGGATGTCAAAATGCTAAATTACTTAAAATAAAACCCATACCGTTTTTATGCTAAGTTATATTCTACATGTAGCTGGAAAAATGTTAAAAAGATTTTTAAAGAACTGCACATCTATTTTTGAAGCTGATTTGGCTGTTCAAGGTTTGTTAGCACTTTATCCATCTCAGTGCTATTTCACTTAGTAAACAAATGCAGTTGCCATAATTGCTGCATATGTGTCTGTGTTCCCTTCTAGGCTATATGTTTTTGAAGTTAGAAACTATATTTATATCACAGCGCCTATGTATAGCACAATATCCATTGCTAATTCAGATTGTGTTTTAAGATATGAGGCAAAATGTAAGACTTTTATTATAGTCATAAACATCTAGCAAACCAACCAGAAAATAAAAGCGAACTTTCAGTTGGTTGGCCGAGAACAAAAGAACGAAGAATACCTAGTGCAAAACCATATCTCTAATAACTACTGTTGAATTTAGAGCACACACATGCTAAAAAATATCTTATCAAAGATTTGAGGTTGGACCAGAAAAAATTATATCAGAAGTGAAAATAATCATGTGGTCTGACCAGTGTGTATCACACAAAGTAAGTGTATACTATATATAAAGTAGATAGACTACGAGGTCCTACTGTATAGCACAGGCAACTATATTCAATACCTTGTAATAACCTATAATGGAAAAGGATCTGAAAAAGAAATACATATATCTGAACCACTTGGCTGTACACCTGAAACACAACATTGTCAATCAACTATACTTCAAGTAAAACAAAACAAAAGAAAAAACTAAGTGTAAAGGGAAGTATAGTTTTATAAATTCACCTCTGATACCCAATGGACCAACTGAAAGACAACAGAAAGTACAACTTTCTAGGAGACAGGACATGGCCGGCAAACCAGGCCGTTACGCTCGGTAACGGTTATACCTGCCAAAAAATATACAGACTACCCTGCATTCATGAATACATAGGAATTCTTCATTTATCTGGCATTGTTAGGCAATGAGGTATTGTATGTTAGGAGAAGTATTTTTAAAATGACAAATTTAAGAGGAGTTATTTTAACCTTCACTCGGTAATTTTTTTCTAAAATTAAGAAATGTATCTACTGGTGTATCTAATGTTTCCTTGATAACTCGGGGTCATCAGTTCAATCAACGTTTGCATGAATAATGCGAATGGAAACAAGACAGGCATGCTTACTGAAACTGAAAATGACATAGCAATGGCTGGAATAACTGATGAGAGAGCAAGAAAAAAGCAAAACTGAAAACAAACCGTGATCAAGAAACAATCAGTCAAGTTCTGACCTTCTGTACTTAGTTTCAAAAAGAGATACCACAAATCCCAGCGAGAGACTCCAGCATCATCAGCTGTCTTTCTCCTTTGTTTCCACCTTCCTTTCCTTTTCCTTCTACCCTCGATTGTTCCAGGAAGTGTTTATAGCTCCTTACAAGACAAATTCTAATACTTGCTTTCTCTCACACAAACTTCACAATATGTCCATGTGATAAATTGTGTGGAGGTAAAAGAGAATTCACCACAGGCACATCTCCTATGAAAATAAAATTAGAAACTAGCTTCTAAACATGAAGAGAGAAGGGCGTGGTGTCAGGCACTAATTCCTTGTGAATTCCTCTCCATTTCTAATAGACGTTTTTCTTTACCAACATCCCTTTTTATTTGTGTCCCATTCCAGACTGCTCCACTCCGCCCATCATCATCTTGTAAAATACATTCACACTCTTTTGTGACCCTACTTATTTTCCCATTAAATAATCAATCATAGAACTGTCAGAATTAAATATAGAGTGAAATTAAAATACTGGAGTCGCTTGGAGGGTTTAGCAGCTCCACCAGAAAATACTGGGCATGGATTTAAAAGAGGCTGCGTGGGACTTGCTCTTGTCCAAGTTCTTTCTCAAGAAGTATCTGAAATAAGCCTAAATTCAGAGTTAATCAGACTGGCCTGCTTTCTCAGGTGGACTGAAATTCATTGCTCTTTCCCCTCAACTCCGATGTCAGTGGCACTTTCCGGAGATGAGGTGGACTTCTCTGCCTACTGCAGAAGCTCAGTTCCCCCCGGGTCCACTCCCTGTCTGAATCCCACACTTGAGGCCAGATGCCAGCCTTCCCAGAACATTCGTGGCCTCATTTCAGTTTTTGACCTGCTCAGATTGAGTCCCTCTAGACTCTTTCTCAGCTGGAAACCTGATCTTCCACCCCTTTCCCTAACCTCGATGGTTACCTTCCCTCATTAGGCCTCAGGTGCTTTAGCTATAAAATGATACAGTTGCCCTTAATTCTAAAGTCTTCTTTCTAAAGCGCTACAATGTGGTGGCTCCTTGAAAATGTTTCTCTTTGCTGGTTTTAATTTTGTAGAGAATTAAAAGCACAGCTACTCTAAAAGACAGTAAGTTGCATTGGATAAGGAAAATGTGCTTTTGTAGTTAGATTAACAGGGATGGAAGACGACTTAGTATGTTTTAAGATACTCATGATCCGTTCTCGTGAGAGTCGGGGAAGAAGGGGAAGAGAGTTAATAAAATACCAAACGACTGTGACAAATTAAGTTCACCAAGATGTAGGTGATTAGTTACTACTTGAATAAGCCACACAAATCCAATTCAAGTTGTCCTTTATTTTTCTAAGAAGGATCCCAATGAACTGAGTCCCATGTTCAGTAACTCCACGTTCAATGACTTAGTCTTTAAACACTGTTATGTTGCTGGAAGCAGAAATATTGCCTATCAGTCCTAATTGATGTTTAGCTATCACGCACATTTGAAATAAATTTATTACTTTGACTGGTCTCAGTGTAATACATTCCAAACGGGCAAAGAGCACACGAAAAGTTATGGAGTCTCCATCTTCTACACTAAAGTGTGCAATAAATTACATATTATTTGGCCGTGAAATTCACAAGCCATAGAAACCACGCCATTAGCAGTGTATACAGTGGTAAAGAGCAGGTAATGAGAATGATATAAAACCAAACAGACTGCGTACGTTGGCACTGCTGCCAATAAAGCAATCATTAAATGCATTCATATGCATCTACGCTAGGTAAGCTCTTTGAGGGCAATTGCTATGAATTCTACATACCTGTCAGGATACTATATATAGCCCACTTTCTATGGCCTTTATTCAAAGACGCTGAGAAAGGGTTACTCTGGGTAAATCCAGACCTTTTCTCAATATAGAATTTGGTCAACATGCATTCTGAACAGCAAAATTTCACAGTATTTTCCTACACTAATTGTCACCTCAGCAAATGCAGGATTAAGTATAATGGATTATAAGAAGTTAGAAAGGAAAGATGGAAGAAAAGAAGGAAGGTAGAAAAAAGGTGGGTATGGAGTACTTCAACATTTATGTAAAGAGTGGACCTAAAACTACCCTGAGGTTACTGTGAATTATTAGCATATGCTATAGAAACTTAAATGAAAAAATAAAAAAACCCAGCAAGGGAAACTCAAAGATTCTCTGTTTTTTCACTTTACTGCATATACACGTCCATCTTAAACAATCTATATGCTTATATCCAACAAGAGAGCATTGTTTTGCAAGGCTATTTGGGTTCTATCAGTATGTAAAGGTCGGACAACTCAACTTTAGCAGAGTTAGGCTTCAGGTGAATAATTGCTTCTTTCAGGTTGCGAGCATTTGAATTTTCCAGAAATGTTTCCCAAAATATGAAAACTAAAAGAAGCGTCCTAGGACAGCATCCTTTAGAAGTTTTATATAGTATCAAGGCTTTTGGAGGAAGAGAATCCTTGTCGATTATCAACACAATGATTCCAAGCAGGTCAATTTTTGCTGAGAATATTATATAACAGAACCCATTTCACCTCCATTATACTGACAATGATCTTCCTTACTTCAACCTTGTGCTTCTTAGTAAAGTTGAAAATACTGAGCCAAGAACAGACAGTGACAATGCCAGAGACTCAGATGTACCTATAGGTGCCTTCAGACAACATCAGCCACCCAGGCTAAAGTCCTGGTTTAAAACATCCCAACATGAATGAATCTCAAAAACCATATGCTGAGCAAGTGAAGCCAGATCAAAAGGGCACCTACTGTATTATTCAACTTACATGAAATTGTAAACTGGGCAAAAGTAATCTCTAAAGATAAAAAACAGATTCGTGGTTGCCTTGGGGTGGGAGATGGGGATATTTTTGCAAAAGCCTGGGAGGAAACTTTCTAGGGTTTTAGAATTGTTATCTATCTTTATGGGGGTGGTAGTTACACAAATGTATACATTAATTAAAAGTCACTGAACCGTTGACTAAAAATGTCTGCATTTTATTGTATGTAAATGATACCTTAATAGGGTTGATTACAAAATAAACCAAAACCAAAACAAAGCAGAAGAAAAACCTCTCAAGACCTCAAAGGAAATACACTGTTTTCTTCCAGGGTACCAGATTGGAAATGAGGCATTGGTCTGTTCTACCCTCAGATTATCCCTAGGATTATCTAGTCTATTTTAAAGCACTAGAGTCCCCTATCAGGAAAACTCACCCCATGTTTAATTACTTGGATTTCTTCTCTGCCTCTTCTCCCAACACAGTGAAGCCATTCACGGAAGGAAAACCAGGTTTTTCCAACTTTGCATCACCACATATTCTTTCTAAAGCTATTATTTATAGAATAAAATTTGGCTACACTTTGTAAAAATCTAGCTTTTTGAGCCTTACAAATCTTAACAGTTAACCTATTGCCTCCACTGGAATTTGGAAAAAAAATTATTTTGAAAACGAATAGCTGAGAATTCACATTTTTGCTTTTTGTGATTTTCTCTTCCACTAAGATAGAAGTGAGTAGGAATGAGAAACACATACATAAAGAAAAAAAATTATCTTGCTGCCTTTGCATGGTTATAATTTATAGGAGGCCCTTTTCAAAAATAATCTATTATCAGAATCAATAAAATATAATCTCCATGAAGGCCAGGCCAGGATGTTTGTCTCTTTTTCAGCAGATTGCAATACAAACCACATTCATGGATATGCTTCTGGATGATCTTTGTAATACTGTAACAGTTGCCCATTTCCTCATGCCTCTTCACCTTAACTTCAACCTGGTTTCTCACTAATGACCTCACATTTCCTTCTCTATCACTTGGTTGTGGGCCTCTTTTCCAACTCCAACTCGCATTTCACTCTGGCACCAAAGGAAGACTCACACCTTCCTGCTTTTTAGTGATACCTCAAGGTCATTACCATATTGTGATCACCCTGCAGAATAGCCAGACAATTGTTATTTCAGAGCCATCTGACAGTTTGTAGTTCTAAAAATTAACTAAGGACCGCATTTGTCAAAAATATCCTAGTTTAAGATTTTGGTAATACAGCAACAGTAATTCCGAAGTCATTTATGACAATCAGTGTGGGAAGCACCCTCCTTCAGGAAGCTCCTTTGTCATACAATACTCTTTCCCTGTCTGGTAATAAGGAAGAATGGCCGTGGAAAGTAACCTTTTGTGGAAAGAAATACTTGGCTTCGAGAAGGCTTGCAGTTCATACATTTTTCTTGAATTAGATTCCCCATTAATTACTTTATCCACAAAGAGGTAATTATCAGAGTTATGTAAGCAATTAAGGAGATATTACTCCACATTCTTTCAGCTTGTTGACCTTTCTCACTTTATTTCATGTGGCTATCTGAAACATCAGTGATTTACATGTCTTTTTTTTTTTTAACAGATTTCTGTGTGTGTGTGTCCCCATGATGAAAACATCATTAAAGTAAAATATCATGAATAGACTCTTAAGAAGCAGAGTCTACTTAAAGTCCTGGAAAATATGAAAGCACTAATATTCATGGACAACTCTACACTCTGAAAGTTACTCCAAATTTTGTTGATGTCTCTTTTGTCTAGGAGATTTTCAAATTTTCTACCATGATCATTTGTTAGTTTTATAATTACATAATAAAGGCATTACATCATACAATCTTTTGTTATCCATTGCACTTTTAAAACCATTCCTTTCCTTGTCCTCAGCAGATATGTCATAGATTATTAGTACACAAGCAAAGACTTTCAACGTAACAGTACTTTATAGTGAGAAGAACTATACTGAGCTATCTCTATCCTAAGACAATGCACCAGGAAAGCACTAGGAATTCTTAAGCACTAGGAATACAGAGACGATCAAGGGGCAAGTTCCTTGCCTTCGAGTATACATGATCATTATAGCAAATGCTTAAATAGCGCTTAGTATATAACTCACCACAGCAGTCTTATTATCCTCCTTTTTAATAGGTGAGCAGAGGAAGCCACAGGGAAGTCATAGGGTAAAGCCAGAATTTGAACCTAGGTAGACTAGTACACTCTCCACGGCTTTAACTACTACATTAAAAAAATATATATATATAAGTTATATATATAACTCCAAGTATTCCAAAGTTCCAAAACACTTATCTACCAAAACTCAAAAAGGAGCACACAAACTTGCATAGAAAATAAACATGTAAAAGTTCGTAAAGAAACCACAATATAACCTGCTCCACATAATATACTGACTGCAGTGTCCTTGGCCTCTCCCATCCTTAGGTAGCTGGAAATTACAACAAAATAATACTTTTCACCTTTGGAAGCCACACCATCTCTCATACCCACCAACCAATTACTTCCTTAGAGAGAATAGGAAATTAACCTGAATATCATAAATATATATATATATATATATATAGCATTAGTGATGTAGAATCTTTGTTTAAAGACAATAACTTCAATAGCAGAGGGAACGTTACCATTGCAGGCTTCCGATAACCTCTATATTTCTCAGATTTCATGCTAAATCATATAATGCCATATTGTGTCTGAAGCTATTTTTTCAATAGTCCATTTTCTTAAATGGACGAACAAAGCCATAAATACTGAGGAACACTTTGGCTCCCAATTCCTAAAGCCATTCTGATTATGCCTGGGTGATCATGGGGACGTCATCGGAACTACCAGAGGACTGGCTGAAATACCAGTGTTCTGGCCAGCTTACAAATTAGAAATTATACAGAATCCAATTTTATTTTTTTGTTAAGTAATTCCTATGAGGCTTTTGGGATGTCAATGTAAAGTCCTTTCATGTGTAATCTTTTTCCATTAGATAGGGAACAATGCCAATCCCCGTCATAAATACTTTCACAACCTGACACTGAAAATCCACTGTAGGGCATAGGACCTGCAAATAGGATGTGAATCACACACATCCACTCATTCAGATAATCCACAAATATTCATTTTTAAGTCTACTATATCCCAATAATGTACCGGCCTCTCAGATGCTAGACCATGCTAAATGCTGAAACAGACATACTCAGTTCGGGCCCTCCTGGAACTTATTACCTACAGAAGTGACTTCATTGTAAACGGTCAGGTCTCAGCCAATGCTATTATCATCAGCAGGTAACCAAATGATACAGCTTGCTTTCTAAACAAGCTCCACACTCCTTCCTTTCAACATTTTTGCTTTCCTTCAAGGCACATAATCCAGTGGTCAGTTTCTCCCACTTAGTGAGGTTTGGGGAAAAGGTACCCAGTGAACAATTCCTTGTGGCCTCACTCTTTCCTCATACTCTCCTCTGTGCTCTTGAGCTAAAGAGACCTGGATTAAAGTCAGTTGTTCTAAGCTTATTATTTTAAAATACGGCTGCTCCTGCTTTGAGGATTTCCACTGGACCAACACAGCAGCAAAGCAGCACTGAATCAGAAGCAGGTAAATTTCAAAATGACAGCTCTAAACATATCCACTCTCCTTTTGTTCTCCTCCTATCCCTTTGCTCTGAACACCTCTGCCCTGAGGCTTTGCCTTTACCCTTCTCTGATTACTGCTCCAAAAGGGTTTCCAAGAGCAGGGAGTATTTATGGTTTCATTTGCTCCCAAGTCCGTGGTGGAAAAGGATGTTTGCTTCCTGATTCTTAGTAATTCTACACTCACATCATTAACACAAAAATCATCATTAAAAAAAAAAATTTCCTCAGCTTCATATTTCTTCTGGGCCAACACTGAAAGAATATTTTCAAAGAAACAATATCCTCTCTCCTTTGCTCTTCTGAGTTTCACGTTCTTACCTCCAGTCTCATTTTCAACCCTTATTACGAGATGCATCACAAAAACAGAAGAAAGTTCTTTGTGCTTTCCTGTACCAGCTAATTATTCTAATTTGTTCTGTCTCTACCGA
Organism: Globicephala melas; assembly: GCF_963455315.2. Lineage (NCBI taxonomy): Eukaryota > Metazoa > Chordata > Mammalia > Artiodactyla > Delphinidae > Globicephala > Globicephala melas. The sequence goes on from NC_083330.1 coordinate 32,466,970, forward strand.
CCAGAATGCGAAATCAACACAAAGGCTGATCATGCGACCTCTTCCAAGGGAATGGTCTGAGAGTTGTCTATTTACTAATGAAGTTCGGTGTGTATTAAGGGTTGACTGAAGCAATCATCAGGAATTTTCATCTCTTAAATTAGTCTTTTCTACCAGATGCACATCTTTCATTTCGGATAATATAACTTTTAAGTTCAGGATACAACTGGACAAAAGAAAAAAAGGTAACCAACACAACATTTGCAGTAATAACACAGTAACAGCTATCCTTCCCTGAGGAATTCAGCTTACTTTATGGACACAATTTAGTACACACTCATAAGAAAGTTAACAAAGCCCAAAACCACTTCACAATAGCGTAGAGAGGTAAAGGTCAGAAATTATTACTGCCAGACCCAGCAGACAATGGCACCTACAGGAAAGAGCACAGGACAGGAAAACCTGGAAGCCTGTGTTCCAGTTTCGGTTATTCCTGTAAGCATTAGTACGATCTGAGTGAACTCAGCCTGCCCTGCTTTTTCCGTTTATAAAAACCTACATCATCCTCTCAGTAGAATGAAATGCCACATCTGAAAAGTTGCAGATCTCTTTAGGAAAGAAACAAAACTCATGCTTTCCAACCAAAATGGAATAATTCAGTCAATGGAGACTTAATAAAAATCTGCCATAAAGCAATTGTTTACTTGAAATCTATCTTTTGTGGTATATTTATTGGGGTAAGGAGTGTAAGCAAATCATAATTAGAGTTACCGATTATTCCAGAAATCAAGGTCATTGAGTTCAGATTCCAACTTTGACCCTGACCCAGGCTTACGGAGATGTAAGATGTCCCAATACCTCATATCCACCATACATGGGAGAAACAAGGTATGCAGACAGATCCTCTTATAAATATCCCATATGTCGTGGTTTTAATACAGGGTCTCAGATTCATTGCCATTCTTCGCATCCAGATGTGGGCATTTTCCCTTGAATTTAGGCAGGCTTTCCATGGCTTCAAACAATAGAGCAGGGGTCAGTAAATTATGGCTGGTGGGCCAAGTCTAGGCCTCTACCAGCTTTTATAAATGAAGCTTTATTGGAACACAGCCATGTTCCTTAGTATATGTATTGTTTGTGTGTGTTTTCACATCACAGCAGCAGAGCTAAGTAGTTGCAAAAGAGGCTGTATGGCTTGTAAAGCCTAAAATATTGACTGTCTGACATTTTATGGAAAAAGGTCTCCAACGCCTGCAATAGTATATAATGAAAGTGATGCTATGTAACATCTAAGACTAGGTCATAAAAGGTCATGCAGCTTTTGCATGATTCTCGTGGAATGCTTCAACCCTGGACACTCATTCTCTTGGGATACTCTATCTTGAATCCTAACTACCACGTTATGAGAAGTCCAAGCCACCTGGGCAGCCATCTATAGGCACAGTCAACAGTCCTTGTTGGGCCCAGTCTTCAAGGGCCAGACATGGGAATTAAAATTAACTAGATGATTCCAGCTCCAGCCATCCGAATCCTCATGAGCTGAGGTTTCAGATATCAGTCATGGAGTAGAGACAAGCCATCTCCTCTGTGTACTGTTTGAACTGCTGACCCACAAAATCTGGGCACATATTAAAATTTTTGTTTATTTCACCACTAAGTTTGGATTTCTTTATTATGTAGCAATAGATAACTATAGCACTGTGTCTGTACACAGGATATCTACATTTCACAGAGCACAGATTTTTAGATGTGAATGTTGACTGCTCAATTTCTAAGAAGAACGTATACACACACATAGGTACAAAATGTTTATGCATATGTAAATATTAGACCTATATAAACTAATCTATATTATCCATAAAATGAGGGGGCCTTGATAATGGCTAACATTATTTTTCGGTATTTATTGTGTTCCAAGAACTGATAAATTCTTGCATTGTATGAATTTTCTCTTTCACCCTCATAGCAACTCTCTGAGAGAAGTAATGGTATCTCTATTTTATAGATGAGAAAACTGAGGCAAAAACAAATAACATGCTCAAGAGTACTCAACAAGTAAATTTTAGAGTCAAGATTTGAACCCAGGTTCTCAAGTTTTAGATCCCTTACTCATACTCACCAAGCTATATACTGAGGAAGGGGATGAAAGCTGATGCCATTACCTCATGCTCAAGAAGTTAGACAGAAACTTAGCAGGTATGGTTGAAAGAAGACAGGACTTGGAGTCATAAGTCCAGAGCCTGAGTTATGAGATGAATTCTCCTCTCATCTAGATATAGGTTTGTTTTTAGAAAATGAAGAAGATCACTGCATATTTTGATTGTTAATTTCTGTACTTAATGATTACCAAAGAATGGACTTTTACCAGGGAGCTATTTTGCAATGACATAAATTATTGATTCAAACTCAAACCTTTATTATAAATTATTGATTCAAAATCAAATCTTTATTAAGTCTCCCTTGCATCAGAAGTTTTTCCCACTCTTCATTTCTTTGAAACCCTTTCCTGTCTACTCTTGGCCAAAGCTTGAAGCCTAATTTAACACTTGGAAATAAAATAATGAAATAGTCATAACACAGCAATTCCAATGCCTACTGAAATGGAAGCTCTAAATAATTTTTCAGATAATTTAGGAAATTAAAAATATTTACATCATAGATGCAAAGACAGAAGTTACTTGTGTAATAAATGGTGAGACAAAAAGTTTCTGGTCAAGTAGATTTGTTTATATATGATCACTAATCTGAGTTCTACCCCTGTGCTAAAACCCAGTGACAGGTTGCATACAGCTTCTAAAGGGATAGTTCAGTGCATTGGGTCAAATTCATGCCATAAAATGTGGTATTAGTAGTAGTACTAGAAGACAGAGTGACTGTCTTCTTTGGGACATAGATGAAGACCCCAAGATAGACAATATCAAGGACAAATTATGTAGTATAAGATATTATCTCAGTCCTTGGAACATGTCATCCAGGATAGAACAAGAAGTAGATTTATTATCAAGTACATGAAGCCAGAGACAGTAAGCAATGAGTGGTAGTTGGTTAAAATAGACAGGTTTTAGAAGCAGAGGCACGGATGTAGAAAACAAACTTAGGGTTACCAGGGGATTGTGGCAGGGAGGCTAAACTGGGAGATTGGGACTGAAATATACACACTACTATACATGAAATAGATAACTAGTAAGAACCTGCTCTTCTTATTAGCCCAGGGAACTCCATTCAGTACTCTGTAATGGGCTATTTGGAAAAGACTCCAAAAAAAAAAATAAAAGTGGGGCTTCCCTGGTGGCACAGTGGTTGAGAGTCGGCCTGCTGATGCAGGGGACACGGGTTCGTGCCCCGGTCCGCGAAGATCCCACATGCCGCGGAGCGGCTGGGCCCGTGAGCCATGGCCGCTGAGCCTGCGCGTCTGGAGCCTGTGCTCCACAACGGGAAAGGCCACAACAGTGAGAGGCCCGCGTACTGAAAAAAGAAAAAAAAAAGTGGATATGTATAAGTGATTCACTTTGCTGTACACCTGAAACTAACACAACACTGTACATCAACTACACTCCAATAAAAATTTTTTTAAAAAATAGGTTTTAAGAACCATAGTCAGGGAGCAGTGTGGATTGGAAAGACCTGGCAAGAAAAATTTCTGCATCCTCAGACAATGCTCCCCAAGCTGGCTATTGCAAGGGTGAGCATTTAAGAGATCTTTGACCTAAGGAGGACATGAGATTAACAATCTATCCCAATGTGCATGAATTATTCTCCTCGGTGCTATCAGAAATCAGATGGCATCCTAGAGCAGGGGTCAGCAGATCTTTTTCGTAAAGGGTCAGATAGTAAATATTTTGGATTTTCTGTACCATACGTCTGCATTACAACTGCCCATCTGCTGCTGTAGCACAGAAACAGCCATGCACAATACGTTAATGAATGGATGCGGTGTGTTCAAGCCAAACGTTATGTACAAAACCAGGAGTCAAGCGAGATCTGATCAGTGGGCCAGAGTGTGCGGACGCCAGTTCTGGGTCAGTGTTCACAGCTGAATGAGTCATGAGGCCTTAAGTTCCAGTTCTCATTGTACTACTTTCTACCTGGGTGAACTTGGGTTCATCCTTTTATTTATATGGGCCACTGTATTAGTCAAGGTTCTCCAGAAAAACAGAACCAACAGCATGTGTATACAATGTGCCCATATATACTGACAGATATAGATCTAGATATCGATATTGATATCTAGATCTATATCCATATCTATATAAAGATAGAGAAAGAGAGAGATTTTAAACAATTGGTTCACACAATAATAGAGGCTTGGTAAATTCAAAAGCTGCAGATTAGGCTGTCTAGAAACTCGAGGAAGAGTTGCAGTTCAATTTCTGTAAGTCTTCTGGCAGAATTCCTTTTTGCGACAGGGAGGTCAGTCTTTATTAAGAGCTTCACCTGATTGGATGAAGCCCATGCATATTATGGAGGATAATCTGCTTTACTCAAAGTCCACCACAAATTTAGTTATGAATTTCATCCCAAAACACCATCATAGGGACTACCCTGGTGGCACAGTGGTTAAGAATCCGCCTGCCAATGCAGGGGACACGGGTTTGAGCCCTGGTCTGGGAAGATCTCACATGCCATGGAGCAACTAAGCCCATGCACCACAGCTACTGAGCCCGTGCACCTAGCGCCCATGCTCTGCAACAAGAGAAGCCACCGCAATGAGAAGCCCGCACACCCCAACAAAGAGTAGCCCTCGCTTGCTGCAAATAGAGAGAGCCCACGTGCAGCAACGAAGACCCAATGCAGCCAAAAATATAAATAAATAAAACATAAAAATTTTAAAAAACACCATCACAAAAATATCCAGAATAATATTTGACCAAATAACTGGGCATGGTGGCCCAGACAAATTGACATGGAAAAGTCACCACCTAAGCCATAGTTTTGTCACCTTTTACTGAGAAATATGACTTATCTGAGCTATTTTGATACCTAGAAGATACCTTCTAGAGGTAACACCCTCAGTATTTTACATGGTAGGCAGTAGAGGGAATGAGCCCATTTGCCCAGTCATATGACACCTGAAGGATAAAATTCTGTCTTCTCTCTCCAATCCACAAGGATGAATGCCAAAAATACATCACTTATATCTGCTTTAGCTAACGTAGGATAGGTCTGGAACAGACCTATGCTCCCAGTAAGTCTCATGAAATGCTGTTTCATTAAGGAGAGACTTTACTTGCTAAGATTAGAAGCAAAAGAGGGTGGTGGATGAAAAACTGCCCAAGGATATAAGCTCATGCAAGGAAGCAGGAGAGAGAATGGGTATCCGAAGATGTGCGCTCTGAGCCAACACTAATTCCACAGCATCAGGTTATAATTCAGGGAGCCCAACCGCTGGGGGTTTTTTCCCCTTCTTCTTTTCCCCCAAAGAGGGACAAGCATACTGACAAAGGAAGAGCATCAGTCACCACAGATAAATTCCTTTTCAGAGGTGATCTCGCAAATGATTTGGCTCAGTGTAGACTATGATTTGGCTCCCCAAACCATAAGCTAGAGCATTTCATTCCAGGTCCCTCCTCAAATATCCATGATAGGTAAAACTCTGGCATCAAGTAGGTCTTGAAGTCTCCCCAGGTGATTATAATATGCAACCAGGGCTGAGAATCTGGAGATGTAGAGCAAACTTAAATTGAACTTTAGTTAAACAGTAAAACAAGCTCTGACTCTACTGGCTGGAGCTAGACAAGGGATATGGATTTAGTGGGATGAGAAGATAAAGGACACCAGGGAGTAAATCAAATGCTTTACACCTGTGCTTAGCTAATTGTTACTCAGATAATTCAGACAATCTTACAGAACCTGAACCCTGAAATTCCTTAGTTCTGTTTAAAAAAAGGGAACTCTTCAAGTAACTGAACTCTGAGAGTCATGCCAATCATAAAAAGAAGAAATCTTATTTTTTGAACTAGTTGATTTCATATATACTGTTTCACTTTCATGATATTAACTAGTTATCTTTCTTTCCATTTTATGTTTGAGGAAAGTAAGGCTTTAAAGTCTCAGTAATTTTCTCAAGGTCACTTGTTAAGGGTGTGGTAGGCAGCATAATGGCTCCTAAAAATGCCCTCACCCTAATCCCTAGAACCCAATAATATGTTACCTTACATGGTAAAGAGGACTTTGCAGATATGACTGAAGTTATAGGCCTTGAGATAGAAAGATTATCCTGGATTACCTCATGGAATAAATCTAATTGCATGAGTCCTTAAAAGCAGAAAACCATTCCCAACTGTAGAAAGAGAAAGAGAGAGATGTCCTAATAGAAGCAGAATCAGAGAGATGCAACATTTGGGGTTTTGTAGGTGGAGAAAGGGGACTCTGAGTCAAGGACTACAAGTGACCACTGGAAGCGGATAAAGTCCAGGGAACAGAAACACCCCTAAGAGCCTCCAGAAAAGAATGTAGCTCTGCCAACACTTTTTTTTCTTTTTTAACCATCTTTATTGGAGTATAATTGCTTTACAATGGCGTGTTAGTTTCTGCTTCATAACAAAGTGAATCAGCTATACATATACATATATCCCCATATCTCCTCCCTCTTGCATCTCCCTCCCACCCTCCCTTCCCTATCCCACACATCTAGGTGGACACAAAGCACAGAGCTGATCTCCCTGTGCTTTGTGGCTGCTTCCCACTAGCTAGCTCTTTTACATTTGGTAGTGTATATATGTCCATGCCACTCTCTCACTTCATCCCAGATTACCCTTCCCCGTCCCTGTGTCCTCAAGTCCACTCTCTATGGCTGCGTCTTTATTCCTGCCCTGCCCCTAGGTTCTTCATAAGCATTTTTTCTTTTTTTTTTAGATTCCATATATATGTGTTAGCATATGGTATTTGTTTTTCTCTTTCTGATTTACTTCACTCTGTATGACAGTCTCTAGGTCAATCCACCTCACTACAAATAACTCAATTTCATTTCTTTTTATGGCTGAGTAATATTCCATTGTATATATGTGCCACATCTTTATCCATTCATCTGTCGATCCTGCCAACACTTTTACTTTACTCAATTGAGACCAATGTCAGACTTGTAAGGTAATAAATTTACATTGCTTTGAGTCACTAAATTTGGGATAATTTGTATGAAAGCAATAAAAAAAAAAAATACAGAGGTCCTACAAGAGCCAGGCTATATATTTATACTTAAGTATTTCTGAAATGAATTTAACCTTGTGATTGACAGCAGCAGCAGTAGCAGCTTCCAAGGGATCCCACCACACACCTGAGGCAAAAGGAGCCTAATACAAAGCAGTGACAGCAGCAGGTCACTGCCCCACACTTGGGGTAGAGGGGGACTTGATCTACTGTAGCAGCAGCATAGCCTGAATGGGAACCCATCCTCCTGTGGCACTAGTCCCATCAACATTAGTCTAATCTGCTAGCATCTGCTGTGCCAACAGGCCCAACATATACAAACCCCCCAACTCAGTAGCATTAAGTGAGCCAGGCTCAGTGTTTCCTGAAACTCATATCCAGTTGCACTGGAAATCCAAGATATCACCTACTGTTATGAAAACATAAACAATAACAGAAGACTGGGAACTTCAGAAAGAAAAGGGGAACAATGGAATGGGTGAAAACAAATGGGGTAAATATAAGAGACTATCATTAGCCTCATGAGTTTCTTAAATTCTATATGATGGTCAAAGCAAAAATGATGACACCATCTGATGGGGTTCTCAATGTAGAGAAAGGAAATACTACAGAAAATCATACTTTAAAACTGGGGAATATTAAGAGACCTAAATGGAAGTAAAATTTTGAAACTTCACTTGAAGTAATGAAACACTGATTCCAGTAGGCTATGATAAGTTACATATGTATACTGTAATGCCAAAAGCAACCACTAAGAAAACTATACAAACAGTATACACAAATGATTATAAATGAATTAAATTAAAATGGACTTATTAAAAAATGTTTAAGTAACCCACAAGAAGGAAAAATAAGGGAAACACAGGATTGAGAAACTAAGGTAAAAGACAAAACAAAAAATAACATGGTAGACCAAATCTTTGACATGGCAATAATTACATTAACAGTAAATGATCTAAATAACCAAGTCAAAGACAGAGATTGGAAGAGTAGATTAAAAAATCACAAGCATGATCCAACTATATACTGTCTATAAGAAGCTTACTTTAAACATCATGATATAGGTAGTTCAAAGTAAAAGGATGAAAATGATATATCATGTGAACATTAATCAGAAAAAGCAGGAATGGCTATATTAATATCAGATAAAGTACACTTCAGAGCAAAGGAAATTATTAGGGGCAAAGAGGGTCATTACATAAAGATAACAGGACTAATCCACCTAGATGACCTAGTGATACTAAATGTGTGTGCACCAAACAACAGAACTTCAAAATGCATGAAGCAAACACTGAAAAAGGTAAAAGGAGAAAGTTTTAAATCCACAATTATTATTTGAGACTTCAACACAGCAATTTATACAACTACCAGAGAGAAAAATCAGCAAGGATATGGAAGAACTGAAAACATCATCAATCAACAGGATATAACTGACATTTAAAGAACACACTCAGTAAGAGCAGAATACATATTCAAGTGTCCATGGAACATTCACTCATATACCATATACTGGGCGATAAAAAAACATTAGCAGATTTAAAAGAATTAAAATCATAGAGAGTATGTTCTCTAGCCATAATGGAATCAGACTAGAAATCAATAAGAGAAAGACAACAGGAAAATCTTCAATCACATGAAAACTAAACATCACACTTCCAAATAACTCATGGGTAAAAAAGACAGCATCAAGGGAAAAAATTTTAAATGTATAGAATAAAAGAAAATGGAGATATAACAGATCAAAGTTTGCGGAATGAAGTGAAAGCAATGCTGAAAGGGAAGTTTATAGCACTAAATTGGGAAAGAAAATATTTCAAAGCAATAATCTAATTTTCTATATTAAAATAGTAAAAAAGGAAGAGGAAAAAACACTAAACAAGCAGAAAGAAGGAAATAATAAAGATGAAACAGAAATCCATGAAACTGAAAACAGGAAAATAGGGGGGAAAATCAATGAAACAAAAGGCTGGTTCTTTGAAATAAGCAATCTAACCAATAAAGATCTAGAAAGACTGACAAAGATTAAACAGAGAGATGGCACAAATCACAGATATCAGAAATGCAACCAGGGATACCATGACATATCCTGCAGGTTAATGAGGGACAAGTTACTATGAACAAGTCTACACTAGAAATTCAAAAATGTAGATGAAATGGGCCAATGTTTCTACACCCAAAACTACCAAAACTCAGCCAAGATGAAATAGATAATCTCAATTTTCCTGTAACCATTAGAAACACTGGTTTTTCATTTAAAAACTCCCAAAAGAAATGTTCAGGCTTAGATGTTTCACTTTTACCCAAGACTTAAAGAATTAACACCAATTTTACATGATTTGATAAGAAATAGAAGTAGAGGGAACAGTTTCTAATTAATTTTATGAAGCCAGTATTACCTTGATATCAAAACCAGACAGGGATAGTATAGAAAGAAACCTACAGACCAATATATTTTATGAAATTGGCTGAAAAACCCTCAGCCAAATATTAGCAAATTAAATCCAGAAATATACGAAAAGAATAATATACCATGACCAAGTGGGATTTATTCCAGTTATGCAAAGTTGGTTAAATATTTGAAAATTAAACAGTGTAATCCACCATATCCAATAGATTAAGGGGGAAAAGTCATGTGATCCTATCCATTAATGCAGAGAAAGCATCTGACAAAATCCCATCCCATTCATGATTTTAAAAAAAGAAGAAAAAAAACTCCAAGCAAACTAGGAATAGAAAAGGAGCATACTGAAACTCATAAAGATGATCTACAAACAACCTATACCGACATTATATTTAACTGTGAAAGACTGGATGCTTTCTCTGTAAGATCAGAAAAAAGGCACTGATATCTGCTCTCACCATTTTTATTAAATATATCACTGGAGGTTCTAGTAAGAAAATAAAGCAAAAATAAATAAATACATAAATTTAAAAGTTAAATTTTTAAAAAGTTTATTTAAAAGATAAAAGGACTATTCCTACTACGTTGCATAGGAAGGAACATATCCTACTGAATGTTGAATAGTAATATATCCTATTATACTGAATAAGGAAAAGTAAAACTGTCTGTATCTGAAGATGAGATGATAATCTAAATGGAGAAAATACCAAGGAATCCACAAAAAGCTTGAGAAATAATATTAGTTTGTAAATGATTTAGAGTACAAGATCACCACAATTTTATCAAATTATATATTAATAACAAATGTGTAGAAGCTTAAATAAAAATATGTGATGCCATTTACAACTGACCTAAATAAATACTTAAATATAAGCCCAATAAGACATTTATAGGACCTCTAGACTGAAAATTACAAAATGCTGATGAGGAAAAATTTTTAAGTCCCAAACAAATAGGGAGACATACCTTGTTCATGGATTAGAAAACACAACATGATAAAGATGTCAATTCTCCCCAAGTTAAGAGGCTTAACACAATTACTCTTAAAATGCCCTCAGGGTTTTTGTGGATATAGACATGCTTATTCTAAGATTTATATGGTAAGAAGAGGCTGAAGAATAGCTAAAACAACTTGTAAAGGAAGATGAAAATGGGAGGAATTAATCTACCCAAGTTCAAGAGTTTGCAGTAATGATGGAGGGTAGATACATAGATCAATGGAATGGAATAGAGAACCCAGAAATAGACTGACATAAATACATATAACTTGTTTTTGACAGCAGTGCAGAAGCTATCAAGGAAGAATAGACTTTTCAAAAAATGGTACTGAAACAGTTGGACATCCCTCGACAAAAACAAACAAACAAAAAATGAACCTTAACCTCCACACCTTACACAAAAATTAAATCAAAGTGTATCATAATCTTAAATGTAAAAGCAGGACATTTTTAGAAAAAAAAATAGGAGAAAATGTTTGTTATCTAGAACTAGGGGAATAATTCTTAGACTTGACACCAAAATTATGATCAATAAAGGCAAAAGCTGATAAATTGGATCTCATCAAAATGAGTTAAAAATGCTTCATAGAAGAGCCTTTTAAGTGGATGAAAACTCAAATTACACAGTAGGAAAACATATTTGAAAATCCCATATGAGACAAATGACTTGTATCTATAATATACAAAGAACTCTCCAAACAACTTAAAAAAATCCAACTAGAAAATAGGCAGAAGACAGGAACAGACATTTCATGGAAGAGAATATACACACGGCAAACGAGCACATGAAAAGATGCTCAGCATCATTAGCCATTAGGGAAATGCCAATTAAGACCATAATGAGATGTCAGAGAGTAACTAAAATTAAAGTATAGTGACAACATCAAATGCTGTCGAGTACATAGAAAAATTATATCACATCACTGGTGGGAAAATAAAATGGTTTAGCCACTCTGATCAACAGCTTGACAGTCTCTTTTAATCCTAAAAGTAGATTCACCCTACAACGCAGTAATTGTACTCTTGAGCATTTATCCAAAAGAAACAAAAACTTAATTAAGTTCCCACAGAAACTTACACATAAATGTTCATAGCAGTTTTATTTATAATAGCCAAAAACTGGCAACTACCCAAATATCTTTCAGTGGATGAATGTTGAAACAAACTGTGATAAAATCTTATGATAGAATACTACCGAGCAACAGAAAGGAACAAATTACTAATATACGCAAAAATTGAAATGAACTTCAGGGGAATGATGCCGAGGGAAAAATTTTGAAAAGCCGATCTCCGAAGATTAAGTAATTCATGATTATGTTTACATATTATTCTTAAAATAACAAAACCGTGGAGATGGAGAACAGATTGGAAGTTGCCAAGGGTTAGAGATGGGGGTAGAAGGTACAGCGGGGGAACTCTGTGAGGTTTTTGTGGTTCCAGTACAAATAATACAGCAATCTTGGTTGTAATCCCTAAAGATTTCTAAAAGCAATTCCTAATAAGAGATGTCCAGATATTTAGCAATGGCAGATTAGAGGTATAGCTCCCCAACATAACAACTTCAAAAGAGAACATACTAATTCAATGCATATGTTAATTTCAAAAAGGCCAGTCACAATACTTAGATGGTATATATCTTAACGATATTATTCTAAGTATCCAGCTATACCAGATGGACTAGCAAGATTTTCTGTACATTCAACCTTATTTAAGACAGTAAATCTTATAATAAGACAGTTAAAAAAAGAAAAAGAAAAAAAAAACAAACCTCAACTACAGTTGGATATTCTCATAGGAAGATGAGGTGAAAATATGCAGCAGCGGTTCAAAAGCTTAAGCAGCGGCACCTAAATTTGGTTGTGCATTAGAATCATCTGAAGCACTTTTTAAAAACCCTCACACTGACGGTTGGTCATCGTAGACCAATAAAATCATTTTAAATCTCCTCAGACGATGCCAATGTCTAGCCAGAACTGAGAACCAGCGGACTAAGCAGAAGGGGATGTTTCTACAAAGATCTCTTAACAATAAGTCCTTTCACCCAATCAGATTTACCTCCCCGCAAAGGGCTAAAGAACGCTAGTGTTGTCCATACTTGCTTAGCTTTAATTAGCACTTGTGACTTGCCCAAAACCTAGATCATGTTTCCCCTAAATTTCATGTTATTCCCTACGTTTTTCAAACCCAGGGCTAAGGGGTTTGCCAGGATGAGATTTTAAGTGCTCACACAGGGGAAGTCCCTGGCAAACCAGGACAGCGGTCCCTCTACACTGAAATGTAAAGCATCCTAAATAACCCTGCCACTGCTCCCAGATCCTAGTCTGTGCCAACCAGTGGAGAAAAGGCATTCTCCATTACTACCACGGCAAATGCTGCTGTACTTGCCTTGGCTGGTCCCTATCTTTTCCAGGCACCACTCCCCTTCACCTGCTGGTGGACGCTTTGGCCAGCTGACAATGCAGATATTTTCAAACTTTAAGGTGAATAAAAATCATCTGGAGGGCCTGTTATAACAGAGATCACTGAGCCCCACCAGAGCTGCTGATTCCATAGGGCTGGGACAGGGCCCTAAAACTTGAATATCTGACACATTATCAGGGGACGCTGGTAAAACTGGTCAGGTTGTTACCGAATGCAGGTTCATGTGTCTGAAGCACAGTGAGGCCAAACAAACCTAAAGGTTGGAGTCTGGAGCAGAGAAAGGTTTATTGCAGGATCGAGCAAGGAGAGGGGTGGCCCGAGTTCCAAAACACCCTGAAATCTCCAAAGGATTTCAGCAAAGCATTTTTAAAGGCCAGGTGAGGGAGGGACGTCCCAGGGAATGTGATCAGCTCGTGCACAATCCTCTGATTGGTTATGTTGAGGCCACAGGGCAGGTAACATTATCCATCCTTAGGTGCCAGAAGGTCTGGGGGCTACGTGCTCATGATCATCAAGGAGTTAATTTCTTCCACTGGGTGGTGGTTTTTAGCATCTGAAAACTCAAGGAATATGCCTGAGATACTATTATCTGAGTACTTCAGAGAGGAACTACAGCAGAGGTTATGGGGGATGGGTCTGTCCTAGGAAGGCCCCATAAGGTACTGCTTGGTTACAAGGTGACCATACTTTGAGAACCACTGCTCTAGTGGCCTGGAATGTTCAGAAAGTAATGGAAGAATCCCTTCCCAGGTCTAGATTCTAGTATCGCCAGCTATTTTGGTGGGGGGAAGGGTAAGTTTTGTCCTTGCTTGGACTTCTTGTTCATTGATAGCAAAGCCTATTTGAGGCAGTGCGCTCGGCAGTCCTGCAGTTCTGTCTTTTGCTTCAACAGTGTTTGGAATGAACAGACCCAGGGACGCTCCTTGCTCCAGCCCCCGACCACCCTCCAACCTTTCTTCCTGTCGCAACCTTTGGAATCAGCCACTCAGCTATCCTCAGCCTCCAGGACAGGCCAACACCGTTTTTTGAGCTTAGCTCCTTATCACTGATCAACCACGAGTTCCCAGGTGCGTCAGAATTATTCCATCGAGGTGGAGGCCGCCGTCCACCGCCTGTTCAACATGCATCTGGGGACACTTACCTCTCTCTGAGCTTCTATTTTGACAGCAACAATGGGACTCTGGACAGTGTGGGCCACATTTTTCGCCAACTGGCTGAGGAGAAGTGTGAGGGCGCCCAGCGTCTCTTGAAAATGCAAAACCAGTGCTGTGGCCGCGCCCTCTTCCAGGATGCGCGGAAGCCTTCTCAAGATGAGTGGGGTAAAACCCAGGACGCTGTGGAAGCCGCCATTCTTAGGGAGAAGAGCCTGCACCAGGCACTATCAGATCTGCGCGCCCTGGGTTCCGCCCGCGCAGACTCCCACCTCTGTGACTTCCTGGAGAGCCGCTTCCTGGAGGAGCAGGTGAAACTCATCAAGAAGATGGGCGACCACCTGCCCAACCTCCGCAGGCTGGCTGGTCCGCAGGCTGTGCTGGGCGAGTATCTCTTTGAAAGGCTCACCCTCGAGCACAAACAGGAGTCTCTGAAGTCCAGCGGCCTCTGAGGAGCCCCTCTGGCATCAGAGCTTCTGCCTGAAGCCCTGCTCTGCAGCTACTAGGCAGCTTTGTAACCGCCCTGGAGCCCTCTCCCAAGCCTTGGACCAAATGGAAACAATAACGCTTTTTGCAGAAGGAAAAAAAAAAGCCTATTTGAAACACAAACAGAATAAAGAGGAAAAAAAGAAATATATATATATATGTATATATATATATATATTCATGTTTTTTTTCCTTTTTTTAAAAATTTATTTTACTGAAGTATAGTTGATATACAATGTTGTGTTAGTTTATGCTGTACAACTAAGTGATTCAGTTATACATATATACAATTTTTCATATTCTTTTCCATTATGGTTAATTACAGGACATTGACTATAGTTCCCTGTACTATACAGTAGGACCTTGTTGTTTATCCATCATATATATAATAGGTTACCTCTGCTAATCCCAAACTCCCAATCCATCACTCCCCCACCTCCCCCTTCCCCTCGGGAACCACAAGTTTGTGTGCTATGTCTGTGAGTCTGTTTCTGTTTCATGGATAAGTTCATTTGTATCATATTCTAGATTCCACATATAAGTGATATCATATGGTATTTGTCTTTCTCCTTCTCACTTACTTCATTTAGTATAATAGTCTCTAGGTCCAGCCATGTTGCTGCAAATGGCATTATTTCATTCTTTTTTATAGCTGAGTAGTATTCCATTTTATATATATCACATCTTCTTTATCCATTCATCTGTGAGTGGACATTTAGGTTGTTTGCATGTCTTGGCTATTATAAATAGTGCTGCTGTGAACATAGGGGTGCATGTATGTTTTCGAATTATAGTTTTGTCCAGATATTTGCCCAGGAGTAAGATTGCTGGATCATATGGTAGCTCTATTTTTAGCTTTTTGAGGAACTGCCATAGTGTTTCCATAGTGGTTGCACCAATTTACATCCCCACCAACAGTGTAGAAGTAAGTCAGAAAGAGAGAGACAAATACCGTATGCTAACACATATATATGGAATTTAAGGAAAAAAAATGTCATGAAGAACCTAGGGGTAAAACAGGAATAAAGACACAGACTTACTAGAGAACGGACTTGAGGATATGGGGAGGGGGAAGGGTAAACTGTGACAAAGCGTGAGAGAGGCATGGACATATATTCATGTTCTTTTAACATATGAATTGCCCCACTTTATCTGTGTGAAATAAGTTTGTTCCCGTTATTGGGCTGCTTCTCAAGCTTTGCTGCTCATTTGAATTACCTAAAGAGCTTTTAAGAAAAACATTGGTGTCTGGGTCCCAGCCCCAGAGATTTTGATTCAGTAGGTCTAGGGAGGAGCCTGGGCACAGGGAGGTCTCAGAGTTCCCCAGGTGATTCTAATGCGCAGCAACTTTGGGAACCACCTCTTGGCTTCAATCCAGCTAGTGATCAGATATTAAATCTAAGACACATGGGCTAGTGCGTGAGCTCTAGGAAGATTCGTGCCAGGGAAAATGATCGATAGTTGTGTTACTTCTCTGAAATGGACTGAAATTTCCAATTAGCATGAACAGGGGAGGGTGAATGGGTGAATGCAATAAGGTGTATCATTTACGTATTGCCCTATGTGTGTGGCTAGAAGCTTTTGCAACTGAGGTCTGCCCTACTTTTCATGCTAATGGTAATGCTTGTCCTCCTAATGCAGCTGTAAGCTTTATAAGCCCATAGGTAGACAGCATCACAAAATATTTACCCCTCCCCACTGGCCCACTCTCAAGCTTCTCTCCCCTTCCCCAATACACAAATGTACATCAATGCTCTTGAGACCACTATCAACATATTGACCTTCAATTCTTCTACTTTGCAGCTTCCCTCTTATCAGGAGATGTCAGCATTTAGTGCAAGGACAAATGCTTGCCTCTTGGTGAGTAATGCAGGCAATGCCTCCAAGAGACAAATAGCCCTTACGGAGGGGGAAAAAGTCTTTCAAAAAGGTTGATGCCCAGAGGAGGCATTTTCAGTCGTCTCAGCTTAGAGGTCAAATATCCAAAATTAAAAAGGTTAAAAAAAAGAAAAAGAAGAAAGCAAGGAAGAAAAGAAGGAAACAATTTTCTTATCTCATAGTAATAAGGCAGTTTTCCTTAAAAAAAAAAAGACTTAAGCCATAAATTCTCTTTCCTAATCAAAATGTGCTTTCCCGTCTTTAGACTATTCCTCTTATATCCTGTATTATTCGTGACATTTAATTCTTGAAATAGCACATGGCTGAAAACAGAAGCTAACCTCTTGTCCACTATGAATTAAATCTTCTTTTCCTAGGACCTGTCTACAGTGTACAATTTGGGGTTTGCCAACATAATTATTTTTTCTGAAATAAGTTACAGCATTTTGCCTTTTCAATATATAGTTATACAATATATTGTTAACACAACATAGTTAATATAGTCAATATAGTAAATACAACTATAACACACGTGATATGATGCCACTTTGGTGATTTTCTTCATCCATGTAATTCTGAAATTTGACAGTATAGTTTTCATATTCTAATGAGCTGAGTATTACCTTTGCAAGGATAGAAAAATAAAATAAATTCATAATATTCTTGTGTGGTTTGGCCCTGGGGTGGATTACCATAATGGGGGGATATTTGAGCCTTTCCCCAAGTCATTAAAAAACCTCCAGCGAGCAGCCCCTTGTCCTCTCCAGGGAGTGGGGGGAAAGGATCTTTAATCATAATAATCCTGGGGGGAGAAATCTCAGAAATAAGACATCTGCTTCTGTGCCTTGTTGTTTTGCAGAATAGCAATGATTGCTTTAGCAGCTTCTATTGCCATGTGTGTACAATAAGCAAATGAACATAAAATTGAATGAACGCATAAAAGAAGGATAAACCCACCCAGCTTAACAAATCCACTCTCTCACCTGCTGTGCCCTGAAACATGAAAGAAAGAATCACGGGATCATAAGGATTAATAAAATAACAGTCTCTGTTAACAATATTGACAGAAGGTATAGGAAAATTTGTCTGATGTGGGACCAACAGCTTAACTGCTTAATCCTTTTTTTTTTTTTAAGGGCAACTCATTCATTTATTGTTTAAAGATTGCAAGACAACTTCTGAATTTCTGTAGCACAGTTTAAATGTTTTACTTTTTTGATAAATCAGAGTATAATAGAAAAAACAATTAGTTTCCAGTAATATCTATATCTCTATTCAGAATTAAGTCTTCCACAGACATGTAACCTGGAAACAAAAGCCTGTTACAATAAGCAAAGCTTCAACAGAGCTGCTACTTTTCGGGCCAGGGAAAGGTTCATCCCTATAGGAGGAGGATGTGCTATGTAAAATGGCTGCAAGGTCACAGCCTTGAGGGCGCTGGAAGTCTATTATCCTATCCCACATTAAGTAGTTTGGTGAACTTCAAACGTCCGTTCATCTGCAACCAAGCTGGCAAACTTTAACTGATATTTCAAGCAGGTAAAAAATAAATTAAAAGAAATCCTTACACTGATGTTCCTTGATTCACACTGTTAAATGGTTCATTAACATGTAATTCTGGCTAAGAATTACATTTGAGACTCCTTGCTCAGATTTTGGTTAACAGTACAAATCTTTGAGAAATTCAAGTTCTTATTAATCAATAATTTGTCAGCTAGGCTACATTCAGGCATCAGCTGCAACTACAGAATAGGTGCACTGCCTCAGCGCTTTGGAAAGACATAATCTAGAACACTACTAGCAGACAAAATATCTGTTACTAGACAGCACAGGTGCAGTACAGCAAGACAAAAACATATATTCATGTGTGCCGCGGACCAGCCGGAGAAAGAGGATCTCACCGCCCAGGGTCAGAAGGGAAGGGGTAAGGAACTGAAGTAGCACCGACGGATGGGGTCAGAAGGACCAAGACAATTGATGGTTGCAAGGCAAATTTTATTGCGCTACAGTTGCAGATTATCTAGACTAGAAAAAGGAAGGTTGACAGATGGTGGTTTACATTATCTACAGACTGTCTCGGCTCAAGGTTAACTTCCCTGGGAGGAAACCCATAAACCCAGAAGCATCAAAAATAACCTGCATGTGCAGGGGGAAGACAGCTTTGCTTGTCTCATTTTACATTCTTTCTGATCTCTGGGCCCTGGTGATAATTTATCTCCCATGGAATGGAACAAGGAGGGGAACAAGTAGGGACAGTCCCTTCGAGCAGCGGCGGCATGCCTGGCATGTCCTTACCTGCTCTCAAGGCTGACTGCTTCCCACAGGTCCCCCTTTTTTATTTTTTAACTTTTGCTGCAAAATAATTCCATGAAGTTTAGTGCCGAGAGTAGTGTACTGTTGCATGAGGATACGAAACAGACATGAGAAGATTATTATCAATAATAGGCAAATTATGGCCAGGGTAATAAATCCTGACAACCTTCCAGTAATCCAAGACTGAGGGTTTAACCACTTTAAATGATCCAGTAAAGTTTGAATTACATCTTCTGGCGAAACATCATCAAGATGTGTATTTTGTATATCCTGAATTTCAGCATTTAATTTCTTAAGATCAAGACTAATATTATTATCTGACCAAACACTCAGCAGATGCATTTTTACTTTTTCCCATTCCCAAATACAGTCACTGTACCTTTAAGGAGTAACACACATCCATGTATACTTTGCATGACAAGCTAAAGGCATCCTCAATTTTAATGCTGCCATCTGATCTCCAATCCCCAAAATTGTGTTTTTAAATTCATCTAACTTGTTATTAATCCGTAAATATATGTGACTTTGTAAAGATAAAGCAAGACTGGTATGTTGAGATAACTGATTAGCAAAGTGAGCATGATTAATACTCTGTGAAAGAGCAAGACCGGCAGTAGCCACGGTAGCAGACAGAGCAGCCGAGGCAAGTAAACTTACTATTAGCCACCCAAGAAAGCGTCTCCTTCTCTGCAAGGCTTTAGAGAGTTCCACCCATGCCTGTACTCCAGTATCTTCATACCAAGGTTCTCTCAGATGTACAGGCACCATAACATACATGGGTTGCTTTAGTATAAGCACAGATTGCGTTCCTGCAGAAGGGAACATACAACTGCTAAAAATACAATTAACACAGCTAATATTATATCCTCCTTTGGAAGAATTACCAATGTTAATAGAACCACACAAAAGTGTATATGGAGGAGCAACACAAGTTATAACAGGTGTATTGGAATAAGTTAGAGCTAGTTTCCATATATCCCAGTTCTTTTGAAATGTGATAAACCTATCTATGATGCGAAAAGAAGAGATAAGAATTGACAGCTTGGTATAATCTATAGTACACCATATTTGGTTATTATTCCAAGATGCATTGCAACGTTCAAAAGTGGATCCAGGAAAGTTAACGGTCATAAGGAGAGGCAATTGATTTTTTGATTTTCTGTTAAGCATAGTAACCTTATGTCCAGCTATAAGTATCCCTTGTCCTCCAAGTAAACGCTTCATACAGAAATAATTTCCTGAATCTTCACCTGTAACCTTGGCTATAGTAATAGCGGAATCCCTAAGTGGTGAGGCGTATGAGACTTGACCTCTAATATTAATAGCTTGCCCATGTTATACCAAATGATGGTATCCTTAAGATCCTCTCGTCGGCTGGTAGCCGGGCATGTAAAAGTAATGTTGGTTCCTGTAAAACGAAGGATGCCTGGAGAGCCTGACAAACTAATTGATTGATCCGTTCCCTCATAAACATCTGTATGCTCATAACTAATAGACTTTACACATCCCGTTTCCAGATTCAATGGGCTAAGACAGACAGGATGGGTACTAAACCAGTTAGTATAATTTACAGACATATTGATTTGTTTTATATTCCCAATAAGAGGCCCATAAACACTTATCATTGTAAAATACAGGAAACTCTGCTTCAGACCAAGATATGGGTTGTAATAGTGGAGGATAAGGTACATAGGCCCAGTAAGTTGCTGCATTAACAGAGGGAACACATGAAATGGTTGCCAACATAGCCAAAAATAAAGTTACAGGTGTAACAGGATTATTCTGTTGTTTCACTGACTCTTGAGCTCATGAAACCAGTTGTTTAATTTGTCCCCAAGTTGGAACATCACTCCTTTGAGTCGTCCTGGCAAGTGGTCTCCCCTTCTTCTTCTTCTTCTGAATCAACACTGTCAAATTTTCCAGAGAGGTGCAGAGCTTCTTCATCTTCTGAACTAGGTGAGCTGTGGCGAGCCATCTATTTGCTTGACTAAGCTCTCAGGAAGCCAGCAAGGTCCAGGCGCTGATCTGGGAAAGATACACACGTGACCACGTCCCCAAATCAACACAGGATCAGGACCACGCCAAGTGCTGGTTAACGGATCTTTCCAGAGGACCTCCGGAGATTGAGAGGCCAGTCTTGGCTCAGCCACCAACCTTCCCCCTGCAGAGCAGCCAAATTTGTCAACAGTGAGAACATTTAAAATAAACAGAGCATCATTTATAAGGTTATGTGGCGTTGTTCTATACAATTCCCCCCTTTTTATTTTTTCAATAGTTAGCTTTAAAGATCTATTTGCACGTTCTATAATACCTTGTCCTTGAGGGTTATATGGAATGCCTGTAATATGGGTAATTTTGTAATGAATTACAAAATGTTGCGAAAGCAGCAGGCCCATTATCTGTTTTAATAATTTTGGGAAGGTTCATGAAAGCAAAACAGTGTAATAAATGAGTGATAACATGTTTAGTAGCTTCTCCGGTCTGTGCTGTAGCACAGAGGAAACCAGAATAAGTATCGATAGTGACATGAACAAACTGTAATTTCCCAAAAGACGGGATATGAGTAACATCCATTTGCCATAAATGTCTAGGTAATAATCCACGAGGATTAACAACATAATGTGGAACAGGAAGGTGAGGTAAGCATTGTGGGCACTGCTTAACAATTTGTGGGGCGGCTTCACCAGTAAGGGAAAATTGTGTGTGTAATGTAGCCGCTGACTGACGGTGTAAAGCGTGCAACTGCTGTGCTCCTTGTGAAGCAGTTTGATCATAACTTACCATAATATGAGGGTGCCTAGGACATGGACCATGAGTATCAAGAGTATGAAGATAATGAATGCAGTATATTAGCCATTCTTGACAGCATGACGAACGGAAAGGAGGAGTACGGTAAATTGGGACATGTCCTGCTTTAGGGAAAAGAGATTGAGGAGGAGGAGTAACTTCAACTCTATTCTTGGGAGGAAAATGTACAGGATAAAGATCACGTTTAGATCGAGTTAAAACATCTGCAGTCGCATTAAGTTTAGTCAATGGACCAGGCAAGTTAGAATGAGCACGGATATACAGACCTGCAACAGGACCATCATGCGAACGAATAACCTGTTGGAGCAAACGAAAAGAGGATGATAATTCAGGGTCATTAGTATGTCCTATGCTCGCAGTCTCCAGAAGAAATCACAAGCTAATAAGATATTTACTATCAGAAAACAAATTAAAAGATATAGAAGGCAAATGTTTAAAAGACATAATGACAGCATACAGTTCAACACGTTGAGCTGAAGTCAAGGAAGTTTCTTTAACGAGGTTTGTTCCGTCGTCAATGATTACAGTAGCCACTCCTGAAGAAGAACCGTCCGTAAAAACCAAAGGTACATGAGGAACAGGCTGTTGCCTAATTATAGAAGGAAAGATATGAGTTAAGTTTGCCAAATTGGATCAATTTATCAGCAGGGTAATGGCATTCCAAGGTACCTGAAAATCCTGCAAGAGCAAGACCCCATTCATTACTATGTTGAAAAAGCCAATTTTGTTGACTAACTGAATCAGGGATAATAATTTGAGAAGGTTCTATACTTATAGGTTGTAAGCATCTAGTTCTACCTTGCATTATTAAATTACTAATAAGTTCATAATAAGGGTTAATAACTTTAGAGGGTGTAGATTTCATATGAATCTATTCAATAATTCCAACAGTTTGCCATAAGACGGCAGTAGGCACATGAGGAGTTGGACAAATTATTAAGAAAATTGGAAGGTGAGTATGAATTCTAGTTAATTGTGTAGAACTGATAGATCTATTGACTATTTGTAAAGCTTGAAATCCTTCTGGAGTCATAGAGCGTGAAGAAGAAGGATCTGAGTCACCTTTAAGAATATCAAACAAAGGCTGTAATTGAGCAGTAGTAAGTTTTAAGGAAGGCCTTAGCCAATTAATATCTCCAAGTAATTTTTGAAAAGCATTTAATGTTTTTAAATTATCAACTCGAATTTGCAGTTTTTGAGGCCTAATAGTAGTGTTATCAATATATTTTCCCAAATACAAAAATGGAGATTGTCTTTGAATTTTTTTTGAGGCAATGACCAAGCCAAATGATTGTAAGGAGTGTTGTAAAAATTGAAAAGCAGTCTCTAATAAAGAAATATTATCAGTGGCTAAAAGTATATCATCCATATAATGTATGCGATATAACGATGGAAACCTTTTTCTCACAGGAGTCAAGGCCTGAGCCACATATTTTTGGCATAATGTAGGACTATTTGCCATGCCCTGAGGCAATACTTTCCATTGAAATCTCCTCATGGGTTCCTTAAAAATTAAGGCAGGCAAGCTAAAAGCAAAATGTTTTCTATCTTCAGGAAACAAAGGAATAGTGAGAAAACAATCTTTTAAATCTACAACTAAAAGATGATAATTGTGTGGTATGGCTGTTGGAGAGGGTAGGCCTGGTTGAAGAGCTCCCATTATTAGCATAGTTTTATTAACAGCTCTTAGATCCTGTAATAACCTATATTTTCCAGATTTTTTCTTGATAATAAAAATAGTATTCCAAGGACTACTGGAAATTTCTAAATGCCCTAATTGTTCCAGCACTAATTGTTCTGCAGCTTCTCATTTCTCCTTTGTGAGGGGCCATCGGTCCACCCATACAGGGTCATCAGTCAGCCAAGTAATTGGATCAGCAGTGAGTGGAGAATCCAAGGCCCTTAAGAAAAACCCAAACCTTGTCTATCATTTTTTATTTTCACATCAATAGGATAGACAGTTCCTTGTTGATTTGTTCCCAGCCCTTTTGTGGGAAGAAATCCTTGATCCAACATCATATTAGAGACTTGAGAGTTTGGACTATAAAGTAATACTCCCATTTCTTTTAATATATCTCGGCCCCAGAGGTTTAAAGGCAGCCCAGGCAAAACATAAGGCTGGAAGTATCCTGAATGGCCCTCACTATCTTGCCATAAGAAAAACTGACTACTTTGCATAGGAGAAGAACTTTGTCCTATTCCGTGAAGTTCTGTAATAGTAGGACTAATGGGCCAACGTTTAGGCCAGTGTATCTGCGTCATAACAGAGACATCAGCTCCAGTGTCTAACAAACCTGAAAAAACCTTTCCATTAATGGTTCATTTCATTTCTGGACATTCTTTCCCTATCTTCTGAATCCAGTAGGCAGCATTAGACGATCCAAAAGCCTTTGTTTCTCTCTTTTGATGTTGTAAAATTTGTCCATGAGGTACAAAGGGCAAAAGTAGCAATTGTGCAATTTTATCACCAGGAGAAATAGTTATTATATTTTTAATAGTTTGTGCCATGACTTCTATTTCTCCTTCGTAGTCAGAATCTGTGACTCCTGGCATAATAGTTAAACCTTTCATGGTGACACTACTTCTTCCCAATAATAGTCCCATCAAACCCTTGGGTAAAGGTCCACAGATGCCCGTAGAGAGGGCCTGAGGACCCATTTCAGGAGTTAATACATATCGGGCGGAGGTACTGAGCTCCAGTCCTGCGCTTCCTGGTGTTGCTCTGGAGAGTGAGGATATTGTATGTTTCTGTTTTTGGTTAATGTCTGATTGATAATTTGAGGAGGATACACAGACATTGCCCTTATTATTTGTTGGGGCCGGGGAAGGCCCCGGGAAGAGTTCCCCGACAGTGGTGGCCCATCCTTGTGGGCCACTGAGCAACAATCTTGTGCCCAATGTTTTCCCCTATTGCATTTAGGGCATAAACCAGGGATTTTCTGACCATCTGGAGGTTTTTGAGTAGGGAAGGAAGGACTAGGGTTAGAATTAAAAGATCTACATTCTCTAGCAAAAGGACCTGCCTTTCCGCATTTAAAATAAGTCTTTGTTTTCTTTTGATTGTTTTTAAACCCCACTTTAGTTAATGCTGCAGCCACAGCAGCACCCTGTATATAAGTAGGCCCAATGTCTGCACAAAGGTGAATATAATCCTCCAATGTTCCCCGTTTTCTCCAAGGTCGAATTGCAGCCTGACATGCATTATTAGCATTCTCAAAAGCAAGTTGCTTAACTACAATTGTACCAGTGAGTCTGTCCACAATGAGTCTCCCCACCGCCTGTGACAACCTATCTACAAAATCAGCATATGGTTCATCAGGTCCCTGTCTAATTGTTGAAAGATCCTCAGTTTTGTGTGTAGAAGGACATTTCCTCCAGGCTTGTAATGCCAAATGATTTATTTGAGGATAAGCAACAAAGGGATAAGTTAATTGATCTTGTAAAGAAAGATATTGTCCTTCCCCAATCAGCATATGATAATCAACTGGAATATTATGGGCAGCATTCTTGTCTGCTTGTTCAGCAGCCCGTTCATAAAAATCAAACTTCCATATTAAATAATCTCCACCATTTAAACAAGCTCGTGCAATAGACTTCCAATCAGCGGGGGGAAGAGCTTCTCCTGTCAACCACAGCAGTAGTAAAAGGAGCAGTGGGCCCGTATTGAGCACAGGCAGATTTTCAATCTTTCAAAACTTTCAAAGGGAGAGCCTGATGCCCCCTAGTAGCTTGTTGAGGATTATTAGGATCAGGTCTTTCTATGACGGGACAACAGAAAATAGGATCTTCCCCTCGTTTTATTGCTCCTTGTACAGCGCGCTGCAAGGGACTGAGCATTTTTACAGATGTAGATTTTTGAGGAAGACAGTCCTTATTAACCTGCAGCTTTTTCACTGACTCACCTATCACAGCCATTAGAAAATCATCCTCAGGATATTTCTCTCTTTTATGTTTACAAGCCTCATCTGTTAAGTCAAAATGTTCCTCTTCATCTAAACTATTTAAATTAATTAGCTCTTTCGGTTTAGGAAGTGGCGACACAGTAGTTGATAATACAGTCTCTCCTTCTGTCAGAGGCTTATGTTTTTCTGACTTTACATTCAAATCAACACTATCATGAGAAGAATCTAAACATATTTTTATCAGATTCCACAAACTATATGTAACAACAGGAGTATGAGTAGGCCCTCGAGACTCGTAATAATTTTTTAAATCTTCTCCAACTTTCTGCCAGATTTCTATGTCAACAGAGCCGCCATCAGGAAACCAGGGAGATACACCATGGATATGCTGTAAAAATTCAGTCAACAATAAAGTTCAGAAACTTTATTACCCCGAGCTCTAAGCATCAAAAGTAAAACCTGAGCAAATAATTCATACATCTTTGAGCCCTTTTGCCCCATCTTATTTTACTTCTGACTATTGCCTTATGCCTCTAGTCGTTTCACTTTTACTGGTGGCCACACATATTTTGCATAAGGGTTCTCTTACCTGCACTTTCTTTTTCTTTTAATTGCCTTCACGCTTCAGGTCCCCGTTCGAGTGCCACTTGCCGCGAACCAGCCGGAGAAAGAGGATCTCACCGCCCAGGGTCAGAAGGGAAGGGGTAAGGAACTGAAGTAGCACCGACGGATGGGGTCAGAAGGACCAAGACAATTGATGGTTGCAAGGCAAATTTTATTGCGCTACAGTTGCAGATTATCTAGACTAGAAAAAGGAAGGTTGACAGATGGTGGTTTACATTATCTACAGACTGTCTCGGCTCAAGGTTAACTTCCCTGGGAGGAAACCCATAAACCCAGAAGCATCAAAAATAACCTGCATGTGCAGGGGGGAGACAGCTTTGCTTGTCTCATTTTACATTCTTTCTGATCTCTGGGCCCTGGTGATTTATCTCCCATGGAATGGAACAAGGAGGGGAACAAGTAGGGACAGTCCCTTCGAGCAGCGGCGGCATGCCTGGCATGTCCTTACCTGCCCTCAAGGCTGACTGCTTCCCACACGTATGTTGCCTTGTTTAAGCCTCAAGCCCTCGATCCTTTGTTGAAATACAATAATTTCATTCCTATGGTTTTCAATACCAAAAACTCAACCTCCAGGAGGGCTAAAGTCTAATTTGTACTCCAAACCAAGTAGCAGTGCAGTTCGCTTCTACTGAGACTGAATCCATAAAGACTTCAAGACCACGTCCAGAAGACAAGTTATTATATATAATACCCTAGAAGGTCTGAAACATAATTATCATATACATAGCTGGTCCTTCAGAGCTTTTTACCTATAACATGTTTTTTGATGAAAGTTATTTAATGTACTGGAGATAACTGTGACTTACTGATCAAATATTTGAATACTTATACTTACCTGGGATTTCATTTCTGCTGAAAGAAAAAGGTAGAACAGGACTCACTAAAACAAACAAACAAACATTAGAAATGAAAGTAAAAATCTTAACACACACTATCACTTTTGGAAGCAGCATAGAGGGGCAGCCAACGGTAAAACACTGGTGAAATAGGTCAAAACTCTAGGCCAAAAATCCATTATTATTATCATCAGTGACAGTACCACAACTGTGCCCTTCAGAATTAATAATCACTCCTAAGAATCTTCATTTGGCACCAGATGATGCGGTTAAGAGAAACATTCTGGGAGGTTTTGAATCAGACTTGGTTTTTTGTTAGCCAAGTTACAGGAGAATTTTTAAAGTGGGGGGAAGGGAAGAAGGAAACGGACCAGGAAAAGAATTTAAGCCATCATCTATAAACCAACAAAGCACTGATAGTTCCAAACATTATGTCAGACACTAAAATGACTGATATAGGCTCAAGTGGTTTACAAAACCTATAAAAAGACTACACCAGCAAAGTCCCCATTTATCTGTAGAGTTCAGAAACTAAAACAAGGAATATTTTAGCTTAAAAGCTTATCTCAAGAGAATCATACACACTTCACATGAATAAAAATACCTGAAACCAAACATTTTTAAAAGCTCCAATACCCAAAATATAAAGAAAAATATTAATTCAGAAGACTCAATCAATCCATGATAATCACAAAACGGCTGGGCAATCTCTATCTCCCTTCCACACTAACCATCCATCCCATGGAAGACCAAGGGAGATCAGACCTTCCAGACTTACCTTCCAGACCTTCCAGACACCTGGCTGCTGCAAAATTCTATGGAGACTCCTTGTGGAACAGCAGTTTCCCATCTCTTGTGTCTCTCCCTATCGTGATCGTGATCATGCAGGAAGCAAGTCTGGCTGTGCTATTTCTTATCATTGTCTGTCACCCATCTGCAGCATGGTATTGTACAGATAAGGAAAAAGTAGTTCCCTTTCCCCCAGAAGGTTGAGGCTCAGGTACAGGGTAATTCTCCTGTGCACACAGTCATTATTTAGGCCGACTCAGTGACTTCAACAGGCTTAATCATGTGATCAGGTTTGTTGCCAGCTGCGTAATGCTCCCACATCTGTAGATAGAGCCGCTCTAGGTCCATTGTGTATTGTTTGGTGTTGAACAGAGGGCTAGATGTTCTCTGCTTCCAGACTTTGCCACGAATTTTCTTCAGGTATTCTAGATCAGTTCCCAGTTTCACAGCTATGTCTTCATATTCTTGTCTATTTTGAGCAATAAGCTCAAGACAGCCTAAACAAGTGAGCTGGGAAGCTGCAACTCGGGAAGCAAGAGTCTCTCCTGGCATAGTCACCACGGGTGTCCCTGACCAAAGGACATCCATCCCTGTGGTGTGTCCATTACAGAGTGGAGTGTCCAAGCAGACATCAGCCAGCTGGCCTCTCCGAACATGTTCCTCTTTAGGAGCAACAGGTGAAAAAATGATACGCTTCTGGGGAAGGCCCATATTTTGTGCATACTGTTGAATATTAGGTTCTCCTACTGCTGGAAAACGCAACAGCCACAGTACACTATTGGGAACACGCTTCAGAATATTTGCCCACATCTGCAAAGTAGATGGGTCAATTTTATATAACTGATTGAAGTTACAGTACACAATGGCATCTTCCGGTAACCCGTACTGAGAACGTGTGGTTACAATAATGGTACGGGGAACCTCCTCTCCAGTGGCAGCCTTAATGTTGATCTGGGTAGTTGCCAGTCCATTGCTAAGACTGAATCCATTAATTGTTATCTGAATTTGTCCTCTGTTAATCATTTCAGTAACTGCCTCTGCAATAGTATTCATAGGAATGACAGGCATATTAAGAGCCGTATTACTGCTGTCTGCGTTGTCTCCTCCATCAGGACATTTCATCTTGACAATCTGCACATCTGGGAG
Source organism: Globicephala melas (assembly GCF_963455315.2). Taxonomy (NCBI): domain Eukaryota; kingdom Metazoa; phylum Chordata; class Mammalia; order Artiodactyla; family Delphinidae; genus Globicephala; species Globicephala melas. The sequence goes on from NC_083330.1 coordinate 32,495,848, forward strand.
ACTATCAAGAAATGCTTTGAGGTCGATGCCATTCAGCACAATCCGATTGTCATAAATGTGCCCATTGGACTTAAAATCGATGACTGCCTTCTTCTTCAGGTGAGGGAACATATTAGCATGATCACCAATAAAGAAAGTATGGGGCATATAAGCCAGTTTCTCAGAATACTGCTCAGCAACTTCAGCAGGTGAAGTTTCCTGATCAGTGATGATATAATCCATGAAAAGCACGCCACTGGTCCCAGGGTAGCCCAGCCACGTTGCCTGAATAGGAGCTGGCCTGAGAGCAAAGAGTTCATTTCGAGCACCCCTGGTATAACCATTCATATTTACAAGGATGTGTATACCATCTTGATGGATGCGATCAGCTGCTTTCCCATTGCATGGAATCTGAGAAAGATCAATGAAATGATGGGCTTCTGCCATCACCTTTGCTCGGAAGTTTGTGCCATCATCTGGGCTCAGGGCATAACAGAATACCTCAAATTTATCAGGATTGTGCATGCCTGGAATAGACTGCATAAGATGAGAAGTAGGATGATTCCCGATGTCAGAACTCACGTATCCTACACGCAGTCGACCATCACTGAGCTTCAAGTCTTTTGGATGTTCGTACGGTGGTTTATGAAGGACACTGATCTCATCCAAGCAGAGGTTCCCATGGCTCTCAGCAATAGCCTTCCTGAAGCCATGAGAAAGAGGATAGAGCATACTATGATGAGGCTGCACAGAAGGCAACCTATTCTTCTCCAGCTGGTCAGCCACAATGCTGACCAACTTCTTCATTCGCTCATCATAGTCTGTCCAATCACAGACAATCTGCAGGCAATGAGCCAAATCACAATAAGCGTCAGGAAAATCAGGTTCAAGCTTCAGAGCAGTGCGATAAGAAGCAATTGCTTCTGGAATATTCCCTGAATACTTGTGAATGGAAGCCAGATTGCTGTGGGCATCCGCAAGTGCAGGGTTAATCTGAATGGCACGAGTATAACACTGCAAGCCTCCCTGAACATCCTGCATCTCCTTTAGAGTGTCTCCCATGTTACAGTAGGCATCAGCAAAGGTAGGACTGATTCAAACAGCCTCCTTATAATGCATCAGAGCTTCCTGCAGTTTTCCCTGCTGCTGCAATACACTTGCTAAATTTGAATGGGCAACAGCAAACTCTGGGAAGACTTCTAATGCTTTACAATACAAGCGAACTGCCTCTTCAAAGTTTCCCTGGTCTCCTTTGATATTGGCTAGGTTATTCAGAGAGTCTGCATGGGTGGGACACAGCCGCAGAGCTGTATTATAACACTCTTCTGCTTCGGCAACACTGCCCTTCTCTTCCAGAGCGTTGGCTAGGTTGCAGTAAGCATCAGGGAAATGTGGTTGCAATTCAATAGCTCGCCTGTAGGTGTCTACTGCCAGATCCATCAGGCCTTGCTCATAGTATACACAAGCCAGGTTGGCATGTACCACTGCATGATTTGGGCTCAAGCTTAGGGCACAAAGGTAAGCTGCCACAGCTCTGTCAAAAATCCGTGCCTCTTTCAAGACATTTCCTAAATTGATATAAGCATCCAGAAAATTGGGGTCAAGGGTGACAGCCTTTTCAAAGTGATGAATTGCAAGCCAAATCTCCCCTTGTGCATTGAAAACACAGCCAAGATTACTCCAAGCTACTGCAAAGTTCGGTTGCGTCTCCATTGCTTTCAAATAACATGCCTTGGCTCCTTCCAAGCGACCCAGGGCTTTGAGCAGGTTCCCCAGGTCACTGCGAACACAGTACAAATCAGGATTGCATTGAAGAGCAGAGACGTAAGCTTGTACTGCCCCTTCCATGTCGCCTGCTGCTACCAAAGCGGCTGCCAGGTTAATATAACCATCGATGAAATCTGGTTTGAGATGCAATGCATGCCGGTAATGCTCAATTGCCTCCTGCAACTGCCCTCTTTCCTTGTACACATTCCCCAAATTCGAATAGGCTTCTGCCAGAAGAGGGTTCTGTTTAATTGCCAGAGTACTAAAGTGGGCAGATCTGTCCAGCCTTTGACACTGGAAGTGTAGAGATGAAAGTAATAAAAGTACTCCAGTATTGTCTGGCTCTTGTCTCCACAGCTGCATGCAGTGTCTCTCAGCTGCCTCAAAATCTCCTGCCTGATACTCTCGATGTACCAACTCAGCTAACCCTTGGAAGGAAAGCATACGTTTCGTTGGTTCTGTGCTGTCGGCCACGTTGCCCACAGAAGACGCCATCTGGAGCTTCTGGAGAGAGTGAGAAAAGGGGGTAATTGAGTCCCGCTGCTGCCACTACTGGCAAGAATGTTTCTAGAGGTAGCAAATACGAGGGCAGCAGCCATACCACTGCTTTGGCAGGCTTAAGCGGCGGCAACAGTTCCAGGCACCGAACCTTAGGAACTCTGGTTGGCCATCTACCTCTCACGCTCTTGAAATCTTAATTCTTAACCCTGCCCTCTTCCACCATTTTTCTCCTAACCAGGGAATAAAAATTACCTATACACTTGCCTTAGAAGAAATCAAAAGTCAGTAGTCCGAACACTTTTTAAAATTTTGTTTTCTGTCCAGTTGGAAAGGAAATACATGATTGACTTTACTTCATCATTCATATAGTCAATGTGGAAAACATTAGGGCCGTGAATTTCAATACAGTAAGATCAGAAAATTTTAAATTGGCCTTCCCAAACCACTAATAAGTAACCAATGTTGTATATAATGCTAAAATCTTAGAGACTGAGTTTGATATTTTAAAAGTTCTGAAAGGATTAGCTAATTTCTCCTCATCATACTTCTCATGCCTCAAACCTGAGTATTACTTTTTTAAAATTAAATTTATCTTTATTTATTTATTTTTATTTTGGCTGCGTTGGGTCTTCAATGCTGCGTGCAGACTTTCTCTAGTTGTGGCGAGCGGGGGCTACTCTTTGTTGCGGTGCCTGGGCTTCTCATCACAGCAGCTTCTATTGTTGTTCCACAACTCTATGGGTTCCTTTTTAGGTCCTATGAAGAACCCTAGAAATTAGTTCATGGAATTATAAGTTTTTGCAAAATTGTCAAAAGTGAGACATTTTAACTTCCATCAGGTAAGACCAGCGTCTCTTTCTTTGCCAGTTTTCCTTCTATCATATTCCGCTATGTTGGATCATATTGGAATGGCCACAGGCTTTTTTGAAATCTGGCTAAGGAGATTTTCTTTTTTCTGTGGTACGCGGGCCTCTCACTGTTGTGGCCTCTCCCGTTGTGGAGCACAGGCTCTGGACGCACAGGCTCAGCGGCCATGGCTCACGGGCTTAGCCGCTCCGCGGCATGTGGGATCTTCCCGGACCGGGACACGAACCTGTGTCCCCTGCGTCGGCAGGTGGACTCTCAACCACTGCGCCACCAGGGAAGCCCTAAAGAGATGTTTTAAGTGAGGCTATTATGTGATTTTCAGACACCGCCATATGTAATTGACTATATACTATCGCATTACAGGAATAACTTCCAGTACTCATACTGACTACTCTACTGACTTAACCTAGCACAAGACACAGAAGCATAAGGACAAAAACCACCTTACAATATAGCCATGTCTTGCACTTCACAGCTCTCAAAGCATGTGCGTTTGAAGAAGAAAAAAAGAACTGAAAAGTACAAAACCAGAAGCTAATCTGTGGAAAATTATTTCAATCATCAGGCATGTGAAAGATAAGTCAAAGATTCAGTTCTCATCAATGCTTAGTCAAAACGGAAATTTTCTTCTGTCAAGAATATACTCCAGGGGCTTCCCTGATGGCGCAGTGGTTAAGAAGCCACCTGCCAATGCAGGGGACAAGGGTTCGAATCCTGGTCCGGGAAGATCCCACATGTCACGGAGCAACTAAGCCGGTGTGCCACAACTACGGAACCTGCGCTCTAGAGCCCGTGAGCCACGACTATTGAGCCTGCGAGCCACAACTACTGAAGCCTCCGTGCCTAGCGCCCGTGCTCTGCAACAAGAGAAGCCACCGCAATGAGAAGTCTGTGCACTGCAACGAAGAGTAGCCCCCAGTCCCTGCAAGTAGAGAAAGCCTGCGCACAGCAACGAAGACCCAACACAGCCAAAAATAAATAAATAAATGAATGAATGAATGAATGAATATACTCCATCAACAATGTGTGCAATGGAATGGTATGAATGAGTATTTTATCAGAATCCCTGTAATGCACAAACCTATAGCAGTACTGAAATCAGTAATGCATTTATAATAGTAAATACTTATGAGGAAGTAATCCATAGAGGTTTTCTCAAAGTTAACAATGAAAATTAATGTGACATTATCAATAATAAATTGTGAAGCTGAAATAAACTTTTCTAAACTATTAATAACTAGAAGCAAATTCTAATCAACCATGCTACAAGAAATCTATGTCTAAAAACTACAAAGTTTATTTCTTAAAATTTTATTTCGAAAATACATAAACTGTCGTATGAGGAGGCAGTTAAAGAATATATAGCTAAAAGAGTGGGGGAAAAGGTTTATAGAGACACATCTGGCAGTAGTTCATTTTTAAATGTCATTTTTCTAGATTTTGTGACACCTATAGTATTGATATTTGAAAGCATTTAAAAAATTGTAATTTGAAGATTTGCTACTTCCAGGTAGAATAAAATATTTTGAAGCAAAACAACGTTTGCACTGAGAAAAAACAAAAAAAGCCAAATAAAATAGCCAGCATTCAATCAAAAAGTTCTAGACAAACCAAGAGATAGAATCATATGGCTAAAATTCTAAGAAAAGAATAGATAATACAAAAATATTTATATAAGATATTGTGTGTCTTTATCAGGAAAAGTCTTTATCAAGAAAAGACTTTAAAATCATCAGAATTAATATTATATTTTATTTATTTGTATATTATATTTATATAGAGATATTTATATATTTATATAAAGAACTTAAAGATAAAGCCCTAGTTAAGGCAGTGACAAGAGCAGTAGCAGTGGGAGTGAAAAGAAATGGTTATATTTAAGCATATTTTGTCAGGAAAAGTCCATGATCAAATGTCTGACTGCATACACGGGATGGATAGACGGAGTGGGAAAAATCAAAGTTAACTATAGAGGTTCTAGTGAAGATGGGGTTGCCGTCACCCAACCCAAGGGGCTGCGATCATCCCCAAGGTCTAGGAGACTCAAAGGGAAGGTCATGGTCAGAGGCAAAGTTAATTGGTGGGAAAATAAGACTCCCAGTCTCTCCATCTCCTTATACCAGTTTTTTTTGTAACATCTTTATCGGAGTATAATTGCTTTACAATGGTGTGTTAGTTTCTGCTTTATAACAAAGTAAATCAGTTATACATATGTCCCCATATCTCCTCCCTCTTGCATCTCCCTCCCTCCCACCCTCCCTATCCCACCCCTCTAGGTGGTCACAAAGCACCGAGCGCATCTCCCTGTGCTATGCGGAAGCTTCCCACTAGCTATCTATTCCTTATACCAGTTTTGTTTTTCTGCTCATATACGTAGCAGCATTTCATTCAAGGGGAAAGTCATTGATCTGACTGGTCAAATTAAACAACATAGTTCAAGGCACATTTACAGTGGTTAGTTCCTCCACAATTTAGAAAGTCACATTCATAATTTCCCTCTTCCTACGCCGCGGAACACACTGGCCATTCCTCCAAAGTTTCCACTCCACAGAGTGGACCAGAGATGACGTGAGCCCAGAACTGAGAGCTTGGCATGAGATGGTGTCAGCCCCACGTAGAGCTCTGGCATAAGTTATAACCCAACCCAGCTCTACAGAGAGCTCTGCATGGAATCCTGGGAGTAAACTCAGCCATAATAATGGGATTCTGTTTTTCATTTGCTTTTCTTCCTTGCTTAACTTTCCCTGGCCACTCTGACAAACAAACTTTCAGGCATTCCTGGGCCACTCACTAACTTTATTCCATTTTATGTCATCCAGATTCCCAAGAAAATTACTAACTATAAGGAGGGAAATTTGGAACATGGTGAGTTTTAGATGCCTGAAATATACAGGTCATTGAATCCAGTGAAGTAGCAAATTATCTGGATCTCAAACATGCCAGTAGAATAGCAGACTAAGCTCAATTTAATGTACTCTTACTGGAGACACACGTAAATTCTGGGTCAATTTTGCAAAAGTTAAAAGGACATAGCTGAGATTAAAAGAAAGAAAGGAACACCTGCATGTTTCAGAAAGTAACAGAGAAATTAAATCCAGAGAAAGAAGAGCGGACTGATGTCTGTGGGTTCCGTTCCTTAGTATAGGCCTTACGTAAATAGGGGCTGGAGCTAGAAATCTAACATTACCTTGAGGCCAGGAATTTATAGACTCAGGATGGAACAATATTGAGAAGTTGGTACAGATATCCTACAGAAATTTCATGAGGAACTGCTTAGTCCATTAAGAGGGCCAAGGGCGGTGGTGAGGAAGATTGATATCTCTTGAAAACCTTCAGGTACAGAAAACATCAACACCTCTGAAAAGTAGGCCTCTCCTTCCCAGCGTTGTGATGGCCAGGTTGTCACTAACCTGTAAGGCCCTGTATGAATCAGAAACTGCAAGGAGAGTAATTCAAAGAAAAACAGATGCAGGATGGGTGTGGCAATAAATCCTAGGACCCTATCAGAAACAAAATTAAAACCACTCTAAAGGGAAATTTTAACAAACCAGAGCAGATAGTATCCTAACCAGAATAGAATAATAATTCTGAGGAAGTTACTTTAGTTATTTAAGTAATATTCAACATCCAGAGCAAAATTCACTTAAGTACTGTACTGGTGGAAATTGGGCAGCACTATGGAGACAATAAAAAGGTGTTTACCATCAAAAAACATCAAGGTAAGAAAGATAATGTCTAATTTTTAATTATCCTGTGGTTTATTGAAATCTTTTGGAAACCCAAAATAGAGAAAACCTAGCAGGCAATGAAGACTTAAATATTTAGAGATTTATCAACTCATCTATAAAAGCTTTATTAATCTCTTCTTTTAATACCACTCCTGAGAGGTATAAATGTGTCCAGTGATAGGGTTGAAGAAGCCTGAGAGAATTTCAATTGTTTACTATTCTTGGTCAGCTATTAAGACCTTTCAGGAGCATCTTGATTTTCATGGCATCATCCAACAAAAAGCAGGATATTTTACAGAAAGTCCTGGTCCACTTTTTGGCTTGCCTTTGTGTTTATGTTTTTGGTTTTCTCACATTGGGCGGTACATTAGGCTACCTATTGCACACTCCCTCATTCATGCATGCATTCATTCAAACAATATTTACTGAGTTGAGATATTTAATTAACACCCAATAAATGATGTTTAGATGAATGAATGCGCTTTTTATCAAAGTAAGTGTAAGTACTGAGAAAAATTACAGAATGTATGATCCCAGCCCCACAAAAGCGTATAATTGTGTTGAGGATATAACATATGCTGGTGAAATAACTAATATATCATATTGGACAGTTTCTAAGTTCAAAAATGAGTTTTTGTAAATAATCAGAGCCTAAGGAGGACAAAGAAGGGACAGTTCATTATGGGTTGAATCTATCAATAAATGTACATTTCAGATGAGATTTGAGATTGACCTTAAAGAAAGAAGAGGACTTAGATATATGAACAGAGAACAAAAAAGGCATGGTGATAGCATGTGCATAGATAGTGTGGCCAACATTTATGTTCTTCATTAAAGACAGTCAGAGATAACCCAAATGTAACTGTTTCCATGGGTCCATTCTCAGTATCCAAACAAAACAGCAAATCCTATCTTAGTAAAACTAATGAAAAACACAGTCTTTAACAAAGACATTGTGAAGGAAAGGGGGAGAGAAAGGCTTGCGTCCCACACCACACAACAAAACTTATTTAATTATTTGTTTCATTTTCTCCCTCTGAAAATTTCCTCTCCCTCTCTCTGTACGTCTCTCTTCTCCCACCACATCTGGCCACACTCTACCAGCCACCTTTCCAGATCTTTCCAGAACTCTCCATCCTAGTTTCATTATGCCACAAGTTAAACATCTCACAGGTCTCCAGGATGCATCCTCATCACTTATTCCACAAAGACAAACAAAGGACACTTCTCAGGATCAAGTTTCTTGGAAGGAAGAGGTCACGAGGAGTGATTATAAATAATATAAGGTGGAGAGCAGTGACTTAAAATACCGTCTTTCCTCTTAGAATGTGAATACAGGGAACTTTGGGAAACTAGAAAATCTAGAAAGGATTCATTGATAATTATTTATTTTCAATGAATAAAATAAAATGTAATAATACGGATAAACTCTGACAGATTAACTTTTTCAAAAGTTGCTTTCACACACCTTCACTATTGGGATGTTTCATAAACACATCTTTCTTCTTTCTTTGCAGATACTGGCACCAAACTTTCAAACAATAAGAACCTTCCCATAAGTCCCTTGCCAGGCAAGATTAAGGTATAACAATCCAAACAGATTTTTGAAGAAGATAACTGGTTGAAAGCACAGGAAAAGAGCTAGGTTTCTCTTTTTCAACAGTCACATAATGAGTCATGTGGGAATTGGTTTACAAAGTCTCTCTCCATGAGGGGCTAAGGTTAAGATTAGAACTTCTGAGGCCAGAAGAGCAAAATAACTACAACAACACACATATTTTCAAGAGCCGCCCTTTGGTTGTGAGGGATTGATTTTTCCCACGCTTTTTTCAGCAACCCAACTGGTGTCTTTAGTAAATGACATAAGAGAATACAGTGTGGCCAAGAAGGCTTAGATTTCCTTAGCCCCAAGTCAGATATTCTCAAGTGACTGTCCACTCAAAAAGAGAGATTTACAAGAGGAAACTGGATACAACTGAGTGTACTTTTATTTCAACCCTTTACCTGAATGTTTTGTTTTGATTTCAGTTCTCCACTGAAGTTGCCTACATTAATATATTTTTAAGAACATTTCCTTAAGTTGAAGTATTCATTCAGTATATTCATTTACTATAATTGAGAAAAGCCAAATGACTTAGGCAAATTCATTTCTATATTGCCACAGCAGTGTATTGTGAACTAAATGACACCTGGCAGTTCTTTACTCAGATACTAACTCAATTAGAAGGCAGAACAAGGATACCTACCCATTCAGGGAAGGAAAGGTCACTTAGCCTCTGTAGCTGTCTTAGGTCTCTTATCATCACAGTAGCAAACTGAAGACTAAAAACCATACGATCATCTCAATAGATGCAGAAAAAGCTTTTGAAAAAATTCAATATCCATTCATGGTAAAAACTCTCCAGAAAGTGGGCATAGAGGGAACATACCTCAACATAATAAAGGCCAAAAATGACAAGCCCATAGCTAACATACTCAATGGTGAAAAGCTGAAAGCATTTCCCCTAAGATCAGGAACAAGACAAGGATGCCCACTCTCACCACTTTTATTGAACAGAGTTTTGGAAGTCCTCGCCACAGCAATCAGACAAGAAAAAATAAATAAATAAAAGGACTCCAAAATGAAAAGGAAAAAGTAAAACTGTCACCGTTTGCAGATGGCATGATACATAGAAAATCTGAAAGACACCATCAAAAACCTATTCGAGCTCAAACATGAACTTGGTAAACTTGCAGGATACAATAGATTTCTATATATAAATTTTGTATTTTTATACACTCACAGTGAACTATCAGAAAGAGAAATTAAGGAAACAATCCCATTTACAATCGCATAAAAAAGAATAAAATACATAAGAATAAACCTGCCTAAGGAGGTAAAAGACCTGTACCCAGGAAACTATATGACTCTCATAAAAGAAATGAAAGATGACACAAACAGCTGGAAAGATATACCATGGTCACGGATTGGAAGAATTAATATTGTTAACATGACCATCATACCCAAGGAAATCTACGCATTCAATGCAGTCTGTATCAACATATCAAGGGCATTTTCTACAGACCTAGAACAAATAATTTTAAAATTTGTATGGAAACACAAAAGATCCTGAATAGCTAAAACAGTCTTGAGAAAGAAGAACACAACTGGAGGAATCATGCTCCCTGGCTTCAGACTGTGCTACAAACCTACAGTAATCAAAACAGTATGGTACCGGCACAAAAACATCCATCACTGGAACAGAATAGAGAGCCCAGAAAGAAACCCATGCACTTATGGTCAATGAATCTATGACAAAAGAGGCAAGAATATGCAATGGAGAAAAGTCTGGGCTTCCTTAGGGATGGTTTCATCAATTAATTTGTTTTCTTAAATGGACCATACTTTTCCATGTCTTTGTATACCTTGTGATTTTTTTGGTTGAACATTTGGCTTTCAAATATTGTAATGTGGTGTCTATGGAAATCAGATTCTCCCACTTTCCCAGGGTTTTCTGGGCTTTGGATTGTTGAAGGCTGTAGTAGTCTGTTTGTTTAGGGACCTTTCCAAACTAGTTTTGCAATGAGTGTACTCCTTATCGTATGTAGGCACTGAAGTCTCTGTTCCTTTAGTTCATGTTTAGCTAATGTTTTGACAGAGAGGTCCTTGAATTCCTGCACCTAAGACAAACAAAAACAAATATACACAAGCACATCCACATGCACACTCAAAACCACACACCTCTCCCCATTGTGCAGATTGCTGGATCACTCCTTCAACATTTAGCTGACCTGCACTGAGTTCAGGGCTCAGCCCATGGTAAAAGCTTAGAGACTCCTCTGGTGTTTTCAGAGCATGCATCTGATCTTGAGTATGCATGTGGCTTTCTTAATTTCTCTGGACACATGTGTACGTTTTGTATGTTCTAAGTTCCCAAAGAATCTCCCCCAACTTTTGCTCCTGCATCTTATGTGGTCTATTGTATTTCAGTGCACAGTCTTCTGCCCCAGCCATCTGTGCTTTGTCAGTTCACCTTGCACTTTTTTTGAGCAATGACCGCTGCTTTTCCAGACTGTGTTCCAAGTTAGCTAAGACAGAGATAAGCATCTTGTGTCAGTCCTTCAGGTAGCTCCCAGACAGGTTAGAACAGATACACATAATAATCCGAGAGTATGGGCTCTTCTGCTCCCTCCTGAAGCAGGATTGAGGGCCCCATACTACGAATGGTCTGCTGCTACTTTAAGACTATCACTGCATTAAGACCCCACCACTTTAAGACCATCACTACACTAAGTGTAGATGGGGCAAGGGCAAGTAAAAATGCCACAAAGCTTTCCTGCCATTTTCAAATTGCCTCTTCCCTGGTTCAGTATGTGTTTGCTTGCTGTAAATCTTTGCCTGATTTCAGGACTAAGAGAAACTCAAGGAACGCCACAACAAGAAACAGTATAATCAAACTCTCAGATGCCAAAAGACAGAGAAAGAATCTTTACTCCCAAAGGAGAAAGAAAAAACAAATTTGTTACAAAGCAGGGATCCTCAAAAAGATTCATAGCTAATTTCCTATCTGAAACCATGGAGGCAAGAGGCCAGACATATTTAAAGTGCTGAAAGAAAAAAACTGTCCACCAAGAATTCTATATTTGGCCAAACTGGTTTCAAAACTTAGGGAGAAATTAACACATTCCCAGATGAACAAAGGCTGAGGGCGTTTGTTTTACAACTTCCTAACACTGCCCTATGACAAATGCTAAATTGAACCTTCAGGTTGAAATGAAAGGACACTAGACAGCAACTCGAAGCTGTATAAAGAAATAGAAATCTCCAGTAAAGATAAATACATGGGCAGATACTAAAGCCAGTATTGTGCTACTGGCTTGTAACTCTACTTTTTATTTCTTACATGATTGAAAAAACAAATGCATAAAATAATCATAAATCCATGTTATTGGGCTCACAAAGTATAAAGGTGTAATTTTGTGACAACAATAATGTAAGGAGGAGGAATGGAACTGTAGAGGAACAGAGTTTCTGTGTGCTATTGAAGTTGGTTTCAATTCAAATGATACTGGTTGAACTTTAGAAGGGTAAATGTAATCTTCTTGATAACCACAAAGAAAATATCAATAGACTATATGCAAAAAGAAATGAAAAAGGAATCAAGAGTTCACTGCAACAAAATCGGCTAAGCACAGAAGAAGTCAGTAATGGAGTAAATGAGGGGCAAAAAATGCATAAGACATACAGAAAACAACCAGGAAACAGACAGAATTAAATTCTTCCTCATCAGTAATTTTTGAAAAAGTAAGTGGATTAAGCTCTCCAATAAAAAGATAAAAATTGGCGGGCTTCCCTGGTGGCGCAGTGGTTGAGAGTCCGCCTGCCGATGCAGGGGACACGGGTTCGTGGAGGATCCCACATGCCGCGGAGCGGCTGGGTCCGTGAGCCATGGCCGCTGAGCCTGCGATTCCGGAGCCTGTGCTCCGCAACGGGAGAGGCCACAACAGTGAGAGGCCCGCGTACCACAAAAAAAAAAAAAAAAAAAAAAGATAAATATTGGCAGAATGGACTTTAAAAACATCCATAATCCAAGTATATGCTGCCCGCAAAAAACTCACTTGATTTCAAGAGACACAAGTTAGTTGAAAGTTAAAGCACAGAATAAAATATCCCATGCAAATAGTAACAAAAAGAAAGAAAGAGAGAGAGAGAAAAAGGAAGGAAGGAAGGAAGGAAGATAGATCTGGGATGGCTACATTAATATCACACAAAATAAACTTTAAATCAAAAACTATCACAAGAGGAAAAGGAGGCCACTATATGTTGATAACAAGTTCAATCTATCAAGAAGATATAACAACTATAAACATATATGTACCAAACATCCCCCAAATATGTGAAGCAGACATTGACAGAATTGAAGGAAGAAATAGATAGTTCTAAAATAATAGTTGGAGATCAATACCTTGCTTTCAATAATGGATAACACATCTAGACAGAAGATCAGTAGAGAGGTAGGGGGACTGAATAACACATTTAACCAACTAAACCTAACAGCCATATATAGATCACTCCACTCAACAACAGCAGAATACACATTTTTCTCAAGTACACATGGAACATTCTCCAGGAAAGACCATATGTTACGCCACAATACAAGTACCAATACATTTTTAAGAAACTGAAATCATACAAAGTATCTTCTTTAGCCACAGTGAAAGGAAGGTAGAAATCAATAACAGAACCATTGGTAGCCATTTCCCATCATGCCTGCCACACATGATATAAAGCAATGAAGGGAAAAACATAATTGACCATTTAGAAAAGTGGGAAAGAGGACATATCATTGACACAGAGTGTGTGCTGTTTCCCGTTGTCAGAGATAGAAATAAATTAGCATCATTTATTCATTAGTGTGTTAATTTCTTGGTCAATCATTGCGCAGCCAGTGTTTCTGCCTGATGGGAAGATTTCCTATACTCAGTGTTGAGTGGAGACAACCTTGAAAGGGACATTTAAAAGGATTATACTGTGATGGCCTTAGCAGTACCCTTCCTCCTATGCCAGTATTTAGGCTGGGGTATTTCCATGCAGTGTGTACAACCGTAGGCCCCAGGTCACCAGAATTTAGTTGGATTCGTTTTCTTAATACATTCCCTCAGTACTTTGTCTTTTATTTGACTGTTGCATTTACTTCATTCTTTATTATCACTGCGAAACAACTTTGTTTCCTGTTCAGATGCCAAAAAGTGGATATCGATACCTCCTGAGTTTTACACATCACAGATCTGTTTTACATATCAGAGACAGAGACAGCAACTATTTCCAATGACTTTGAGACATGCTTTGAACATGCGATTAACATGTTGAGTGTTGAAATGTGTGTCGAGCTCATTATACTTGCTCCAAAAGGTTTCAAACTGCAAAGATTTAAAAATCTTTGTCTTTGAATAGTTTTCCTGTGCTGTCCCTTTGTGTCAGACTGTTAATGTGCAGTCTGGCACCTTCAAATAATGTGGCTTTGTAACCAATTATTTACATGTTGTTTTATCCACAGAGAATCTTTTCTTTTTTAAATAAATTTATTTATTTTTGGCTGTGTTGGGTCTTTGTTGCTGCACATGGGCTTTCTCTAGTTGGGGCGAGTGGGGGCTACTCTACATTGTGGTGTGCGGGCTCCTCATTGCTGTGGCTTCTCTCGTTGCAGAGCATGGGCTCTAGGAGCTGGGGTTTCAGTAGTTGTGGCACGCGGGCTTCAGTAGTTGTGGCTCATTGGCCCTAGAGCACAGGCTCAATAATTGTGGCGCACAGGCTTAGTTGCTCCGCGGCATGTGGGATCTTCCCAGACCAGGGCCCGAACCCATGTCCCCTGCACTGGCAGGAGGATTCCCAACCACTGTGCCACCAGGGAAGTCCCCACACAGAGAAGCTTAAGGTCAAAACATACAACTCGATTAACTACACGTCCTCCTGTTCACATTTCCCTCATCTTTTCTTCATCTTCTATGTTTCCTTGGCACTGTTTATATTAAGTGCTTTTGCCATTATATTTGATTGTCTGTATTCCGGTGAGTTACCACAATGCTTTATGAGACACGGTAGGATATAAATGCATTTAAGATATATATATTATATATATATATATATTTTATATATATATTTTATATATATATATATTATATATATATATAATTTGCTTTAGTGCAGTGTTTTTTGTTTTCTGTACTGAATTCATTAGCATGGGTCGGTATAAAATTTAGCATAGGTCAATATGTAATTTGTAAACTAATAAGGTCTTAAAAGTGAGGAATTAATAAGTCTTTTAAATTTAATTATTTATTGTAAAGAGCAGAATAGCATACATAAACAGGTGCCTAAGGAAAACTTGTATTCTAATATGGAACTCTCATGAACACCTTTTTTTTTTTTCTTCTAACGGTATGATAGTAGGCCATTTGCTTATTTTTATGGCTTTAACTTTACAACAATGAAATATTCGTAAATTTTAAAAAGTATTTTTCTTTATTTGATGCGGGTGGGATACTGGAGAAATGAAAGGTCAAACACCTATTGAGGAATCCATACTTGTCTATATATTGTGTACTTTTATTTCAATAACTGATTTAAAATTCCTAAAAGGATGCTATAATAAGTTATTGTGCCATTTTACAGACTGAATTAAGTGAATTTCAGGGAGGTATGAAACTTGCCTAAGGCTATCCAGCTACCAAGCGGTAGAAGTGAGAATTAAATCCAGGTATACCTATCGCCAAAGTTTCTGCTCATCTCTTTACATCATCCACTTTTAATAGCCAATGCTTTCCTGCTTACAAATATGACTGAGGTTTCCAGACAGTCAACAGTCCTTTTTAATCAGATAGAAAACTTACTGTTGATTCTCTAAAGACATATTCCTTTTCCATTAAGTGACTTTAGTTGTTCATATAATACTTCCAGACAGTAGTAATCATACAGCTGGAGACTAAGAACAGAACTCAGGGATGTGTCTAGCAGTCAGTAAAGACCAACTGGGCTCACTGATGATATTTACGGTCATTTCCTCTAGACTAACATAATCTTATTATAAGACCCTAATAATTCACAGTACTGCCCTTGCCTGATTGTTTGTTCTTCTCCCTCTATCACTCTCTCTTTCCCCATATTATTATTATTTTTGGCAATTTTTGGTGAATTAAATTCAGGGATTAGTATTCAGGAGTACTCGTCACAAAAGCAGAGAATCTTAGCTCACACCAAAGGAAGAAAATAGAGAAAAAGTATAAATTATATGAATACACACACATACACACATGTGCCAACTATATGCTGCACTTCTCCAAAATCTATTCGGTATCTGCACATTTACTGTATATTAGCAGTAAGAGCAGAAATGAGCGTAACGCTCTGTTTACAAGGCACAGAAAACAGACCCAAATATGGAAATTACTAGCAATAAGAATGGGGAAGAAAGACTACAACAAGGAATGTAGATGATATTTTTGTTTCCTAGCTATGATGCCAAATATTGAACTTTCAACTTGAGACAAGGAGGCCATAAAAAGTTGTATGAGTTTCCTAGAGCTGCCATGACAAAGTACCAGAGACTGAGGAGGTTAAACAACAGAAATTTACTCACTCACAGGTCTAGAGGCTAGAAATCTGAGATAAGGTGTCAGCAGGATTGATTTCTTCTCAAGTATCTCTTCTTGGTTTGTAGATGCCATGTTTTCCTTTTGTCTTCACATGGTCTTCTCTCTGTGCATGTCTGTGTCCTAATATTTTCTTTTTATAAGGACACCAGTCATATTGGATTAGAGCCCACCCATTTGACCTCATTTGACCTCAATTACCTACTTAAGGGCCTTATCTCCAAATACAGTCATATTACGAGGTATTGGGGGTTAAGACTTCCACATATTAACTTGAGCAGGACACAATTCAGCTGATAATAGAAAATAAGAGTAATTTAAGCAAGTAAGTAACTATTGTTTACAGTGAGTTGCTTAAGGATATGAATTTACTCAAGAAAAACAAGAAATTACATAACACTGTATGTTATACAAAGATATTAAATTAACCATCATAACATCCTGTGAGATGGGCATTAAATTAGACTAAGCAAGATGAAGCAACTTATCCAGAATTGTATAGTTGGTACTTTCCAGAATTTAAACCAGGTATTTTCCCAGTTCCATTCTACGTTATATATTCATTTCATTATTTGAAATGAATTTTGAGTCTTCATTTTGCTTCGTTTCTGAAGTTATATGGGGATAGAATGGAGTTGGATATTTTCAGTGACATTAACACATGGGGAAGGAAATTGAGTCCAGAAGCTTCAGCAATGTTTCCATGGAGAACACTAACAACAGAACCAGAAACACCATTACCCTTTTGGTTCAGTGATCTTTCCTGAAGCACTACAAGAATCAATTTTAAGAAGCCCAGTGTTTTCCAAACTTTCACCAATGGGCTCTGTAGGGTCCTCTAACAGTATCTAAGAGACTAAGTAGTTTCTCATCCCAAGCCACTTAAGACAAGGAGTTCTGATTGTTCTCTGTGAGGAAATCAAGTGACAATCATAGCTGGTGATTTAGGATAGTTTCTTCAGGGCCCAGGCAAAACCTAATACACAGTAATAATCATTGTTAACTGCATCTTTGACAAGGATTAATCAGGTATCAGAGAGGTCTATAAATTGGGAGAAATTATGATCAAAGAGAAACATAGACCACAGATATTTAATTAATGCTCAATTATTTATGAGTTTAACTTTGGTTAACCTAATTTTCCTTCTTCTAGACAATTTCCAATTCGTCTCCACAAAGAGACCAGAATAATCACCTTCCAGTACAAGAATTATTGTGTTGCTTTAATTTAAAGCATGCAGTGACTTCCACATTCACTCCACCAAGTTTTGCCAGGAGAGAAAAGGAGACGTGATATTTTGTCTTGAATTAGATATGCCACCATACTTGACTTAGCTCATCCTACTGGAAGCACTTTGAGGGCAGGTTCTACAGTCTTGTCTTACATTCTCTATGGAATCAAGCCAAGGGAATCACACACAGTTACAGCTGGGAAAACATCTGTTCTGGGTTAATACTTTTAGCCTTTACCACCAAGACTTTATCACCAAGACCTATCTTTACAGTCTCGAAACAGGAGACCTTCTTGCCTTCCCTTTTCATATTGACTAGGAAGGGTAAAGGGAAGAACTGAGAAGTACCCAAAGTCAGCTAGCAGCCAGCACAGATAAATCATCTGTGGAGATAGTGTTTCTTTCAAAAGATATAAACATAAGAGGAAGTCCTAGTGTTTGAAACAACTGTGCATAATAAAATTGCATGAAAACCTAGAAATCCAGATGCAGATCAGTAACATATTGGTTAAATGAGCTGTTATGTTCCTGCAATGGACAAGTGTACATACATTAAGAAGAACGAGATACTCTTTTCTATGAGATTCTCTTTTCACTGAACTCATCAGTGCTGCAAACACAATGTTACATAATACTTTTTCTTTAACATTATATCAGGCATCCTCATCTTGTCCTGCATTTATTGCCAGTGTTACTAAAGTCTATCACTTACCTCTTTCTCTTTTAGACATATAATTTCTTCTTATTTTGGAAGCATTCATCAATCCCTATTTTACTCTTTCTTTTAAATTACAAATGAATATTGAATTTTATAAAATATCTTTTGGGGGATATTTCAAGTGATTGTATACTTTTGCTCTCCTTTGACCTTGTTATATGGTAAATTATATTTTGTTATTTTATATTATGCTATTTATTATATACTGTGTTATGTTTACTAATGACATTTATTATATTATAATTACATTATTTTTAAGGTAGCATTTTGTTTTAGATAGACAAAACAACCAGTGGAATAGGAAGCATCTTAAAATTAGATGCAAGAGCATAAGGGAATTGAGATTAAAATAAAATTCACGTTTTGGATCAGCAGCAAAAATTATTCAACAGAAGTGGGAAAATATGGCTATCATAGAATTACTAAATTCTAGACACAGCAACTAGTTAAAAGTGAAAAAATAATGAAAGTGTAAAAGTATCAGAAACCTGGGAGACTTGAAATAAATTATTCATGAGGAATACCTTTCTAAGATACAAAGAAAAAAGGATACATTTAATTATATAAGAATTAAAATTTTCCTCATGGCAAAATGCACTACAAAGGTCAGAAAACAAGCAAAAGAAATTGGGAAATATATTTAGAAATGGATATGCCTGCTTTACAACTTTTGAGAGAAGCACATGTTTCTTTTTCCTTTAACCTGTTATGTGGGTATTAATCTATAATGTAAGTGCATGGTTCCTTTCCTTTAACCTGTAATGTGAGATTTAATCTGTATGGTAAGTGCATGGTTCCTTTCCTTTCATCTGTAATGTGAGCGTCAACATGGGGCACTGTTTCCAAGCATAGACTTTGGATGTTCCTGTACTGGTCCCGTCACTGACCATCCACAAAAACTTACAAATGCTGCTTTACTTTCCTGGGGGTTAGAGTCTTAGCTAAGAAATGGAAGCAAAATAGAACTTTCCCCCAGGGATGATAGAAGGTTTAAAGGAGTAAATATGTAAGTGACTTAGCACAGTGCCTAGTACAAGAGAGATCAATATAAGTACATAGCAATTTTTTAAAGAGACACATGAAAGAAATAAAATGTGGTGATTTCAATCTATTGATATATATTCTTGACATTAAACTACATTGGATGACCTAACTTGCTCGTGCTTTTTCTTACTCTAGTGAACTTGGGTAGCTAATATCATAGTTTAAAATTTTTCCTTTTATATTTACAAGTAAATTTGACCTGTAAATTTCTTTTTCCTTACAGTCCTAATCTATTTTCAGTATTAGCATTATATAGACTTCGTAAGATGAATAAAGGAGCATTCTTCCTTTGCTACTCCCTAGAAGTTTTTCTTTGTTAATATTGATGTTATCTGTTTAACAGAAGTTGGATAGAATTCACCTCCCAAATGATCTGGCCGGGTCTGGTATTTTCTTGGTGAAAGCTTGTAAACTATTGACTTAATTCCTTTACTGGTGCAAGAACTCCAGCTACAAATTTCCTCTTGTGTCAGTTTTGGTAAACTTTAGGAGCTAGGAAATTGTCCACTTTACAGAAATGTTCAAATTTACTGGCATTTCATATATTCTCTGTTTGTACTCTCTGCTATAACACTGTCCTGATTCTTTCTGTATATTGTTTACTTACATTTTTGTTTTGCTTAATCAAAGTTTGTTTTTTTAAATCTTTTCAAAGAATATTCTTTTGACTTACTAAATCACCTCAATTTTATACTTCTTTCTGTTTTATTAAGTTCTGCTCATATCTTTATTGTCTATTTTTCTATGTTCTCAGGGTTTATTGTTTTACTCTTCTGATGTCAATTAAAACACTTGGTTATTAATTTTAATAAATCTTTTTACTTATAAATAGTTGAACTTTTTGAAGGTTCCAGCTTAGTTGTACGTATCTAAGGGGTCAGCTCCTCCTCACAGTTGCTGGCCTAAGGCTTAGTTGACCCTATAGCAATGTATATACTGACATTTTTTCCCCTCGACTTTCTGTGTTTTGCTACTTCTCACTTCTCTTTGCAGAGAAGCCCTTTGAAATACCCTTAACTTATTTTACAGCCAATAAGTCTTTAAAATACTGTGTATTTTTTAAGATAAATCAACTTATATAATTAGGCAGGAAATCTGATCTGCCATATTTTTAAAAACAGCATAATTTCACTCTTCTCCACGATTAATCTGCTGTATTACACGACCTTCGAGTTTTTAGCTTTATCAATGACATGTACTTTAAAAATGTTTGAAAGATCCTACCCAGTCTTTTAAAACATCCTCGCTCCTTGTTTCAGTTCTAGTTTTATGTATATTTTCTGCCTGGCACCTGATTATTCCAACATCTGATGGATGGCCTTGGGAATCTAATTCTGGTATTGATTGTTTTTGTTGATTCTCTCCACTTGTAGCTGATTTCTTCATTATTGTGTAAATTTAGATCATGAGCTCACGTTTAGCTAAACTTTATCTGTGGGAACGCTATAGGCCTGTGTTGAAGGTCTACCTCTCCAGAAAGGGTTTAGTTTTGTGTTTGGAATACCACCGATTTGGGAGCATTTTAAGTTAATTTCTTAGCTTCTGTTTGCAAGACCGCAAATAAATTTGCAACCCAAACACTGTGAACACAGATCTGCGGTTCAGAATTCTCAAGATTTCCTACCTGTTTCCTACCCAGAGCAGAGGCCAAGAGAATTTGCTCTTAGTCTCCCTTTGCCAGCAGATATTTTTTTCTCCTGGCACACCCTTTCATTACAGGTGAAGCCAGGGATAGGTAGGTTTAGTTCTAACTTCCCATCTAGTAGGGATGGAGTCTTACCTCCTGCCTCCCATGTGGTCATGGCCATTTAAAAACAAGTCTCTATACCAGGTGTGTCATTCAACTACGGCCTGTATTCCAAATCCAGACAGCTGCCTATTTTTTATGGCCTATGAGCTATGAATAATTTTCACGTTTTAACTGGTAACATTTTAAATGGTTACCTAAGTACCTAAATAATATCCTCAATTTTGCCTCTTTGGTCTACAAAGCCTAAAATATTTGCCATTTGGCTCCATAAAAACAGGATTTCCAGCTTCTGTTCTACGCTAGCAAGATCTTCAATCCACTCTTAATAGAGCTATCACTCTCACACATGGACCACCCTTCCTTCATGGGTCCTGGAAATTTCGACTGCACACTTCCAAAATCAACCACGCACTTAAAAATAAGTTGTGTACATTTAACCTAGCATACCTAACCCATTTCTTTTAGGAGAGTTTTTCAAGTAATCTTGCCCACCGTATTCTTCAGAACTTCATTAATAATGGCAAAAAACTGGGCTTACCTGGTGGCACGGTGGTTGAGAGTCCGCCTGCCGATGCAGGGGACACGGGTTCGTGCCCCGGTCCGGGAAGGTCCCATATGCCGCAGAGCGGCTCGGCCTGTGAGCCATGGCCGCTGAGCCTGTGCGTCCGGAGCCTGTGCTCCGCAACGGGAGAGGCCGCAACAGCGAGAGGCTTACGTACCGAAAAAAAAACAAACAAAAAACCAAAAAAGGCAAAAAATTAAAACAACATTCAACAAAAATGCGAAATGTTCATAACAATTATAGAAGCACATACAGTAGAAAACTATAAACTGTTATTGAAACAGTGAGACATAACTTTTTATTCCTAAAGAACTATATTTAGGTCCCTTTTGTTTAAATAAGTATATTTCTGTGTATGTATGTATACAGTCATGTGTTTATATACACATACATTATTTGTATATTTATAGAAACATATGAAATACATACCTATACACATACCTTTGATTTATATTTGTATACATAGACAGGAATATAATTATATATTATATATTTATATACATTCAACTGAAAACTGGTAGTATACATATATATCGTGTATAAATGTGTGTCTACGTGCATGTGTAGAAAAGCGGGTTGAGAGATATGGAAGCATGAGTTAGACAGGGTTCAAGATTTTAAAAGTACTTATGTGTAGGTAGTGAGGTTAAGGCCCATTTGATTGAAAATATTGCATATTTTTACATCAATTGTTATGATGACCAGATTCCTATGTCAATAAAATTATAAATAGCTATATATACTCGTATGTGTAATGTATAACTAGAAGATATATAGTTTTATATATGTATTATATTTATATTATATAATACAATTATACTAATACATTATATATTGTTATATAGAATATATTAACTATAGTGTATTATATCAGATAATAATAATTATATATTTATATATTATGATATAATTGTTTTATAATCAATATTACAGGATATATCATATTAATATTATGAACATATTAACCATAGAAATACATTTCATTACTCATATATTTTGTATATAATATATGCTAGGCAAAAATATATATTAATATAATACATAATTGTTATACACTAATATAAATATTAGTATATTACACTTATACATCAATATAATATTTAATATTGGTATATTTATATTATTTTTAATATATACATAGCTAATACTCTTTAAAGCCATCTGCTACAAGTAGAGTAAGACCAGGAGTATGGCCAAAGCAAATTGTAAAAATATTAGATTACTTATATTCATTTATATGTCATTTTCCTGGAATCTGCATCTGGCTACTAGAGAGGACACACAGCAAAATCAACAAAAAGTGCCCAGGACATAGGATCCTTTATTCATTGGAACCTCAAAAGAAACACAGTGCTATTCAGTCCCCCTTCAAAGAGCCAAGAGCAAACCTTGAAGCACCCAGTAAAAGCCAATTCAAACAAGAAAGCTTTTCCACTTAAACTGGAAAAAGTTAAGTTCCCAAGAGACCCCCTACATCAACCACTGAAGCTCATTTGGCAGTAAAAACAATAATGTTCACCGAACAACAAGAAACGCAAAACAATAGGTGTTTTACCAAAAACACAAAAAAGCAGCTAATTAGTGTCTTTCCTGTTTGAAAGAAGGGGGTGGGAAGTGGGCAGACGACCTGATAGGAAAGATAAAAAGAAAAGGAAAAGGAAAATAACAGTTTCCAGTTTGACACTCAAGCTGTCTTCTGCATCCATTTCGTCAAGACCACCAAGTCAATGTGGAGGCTTTTTCCTCCTTCCCTTTTCTTTTCATGAGACCCATCACAACCAGCACTGCAGATTCCATCCAATTAAGGAATGCTGTTGCCTACATGTGTGAATGAGCTGTGAGTAAAGTACTGAAGTAGAGGACACCTAAAGTGAAACGTCTTCATGAATGTCCACGTGGCTGAGCAGCAAGTTAACCTTTCATAGATGTGCTAAAGAAGAACAGTTGGGTTTTATTTTATTTACTTTTCCCTGGACTGTGTTGAATGACTATCATCGACAAGTTCAGGCTACTTTTTGCTGAGGATTAATGCACTGGGAGAGCTGAGAGAACACTGAACAGTAGAGCTGTCTTTTTCTTGACCAGTTCACCTTAGTTTCCCAAACTCTAAGTCTTTCCCTAATTCTTTCTCCTTTTTATTGTAGTAAAATGAACATAACACAAAATTCACCATTTTGATCATTTTACAATTCACTGTACCATTCAGTGGAATTTACTACTGTCACAATGTTGTGCAACTATCACCACTGTCCAACTACAAAACATTTTCATCACCCCAAGAGGAAACATACACCCATTTTGAGGAGTCATTCCCTATTTCCCTCTCTTCCAAACCCCTGGAAACCACTAATGTATAGTATTTTCCGTGTGTATGGATTTGCCACTGCTGGACATTTCATATAAATGGAACCATACAATATAGAGCCTTTCGTGCCTGACTTCTTTCACTTAGTTGCATCCATGATGTAGCATGTATCAGTAATCCATTCACTTCTATGGCTGAATTCCCTGATCCTGTTTTCTTCATACTGTTTGAATACAAAATTTAAAATAAGTTGAGAGTGAAGCTCTGTTTTAAGGGCACATCTACGAGGCCAACTCTTTTAAAAAAGGTGAAAAGGGAGATATTGTTGTGAAATGATAATCGTTGAGAAGCCTCAGCCAATTTGATAATGAAAAGTTTGGGAAACGTTGCAAAAAATTATCTGCTTTATATTAAAAGCCTTTTAAGCAAGGATTCAGGAGATTGTCTTTTTCTTGCAGGTAACTTAAATGAGTCAGAAGGAAATAACTGCGCTTTAAAACAGATTTTGAAAGGATTCTATTTATTCTTAATAGACGAATGGGAGTACAAGTAGTTCACATCCAATATGGACTCCCTGTCCAAACACTGTTTATTGTTTTAGCCACCACTATCGAATTATATTTCTTGAGAGTAAGGCAGCTCAATTCCTGCATATTACTATTTTTTTCCTGCATATTACTTTTTAAAATTCATCTATCAAATCCATTAATACAGTATAAACAAGAGATGTTCATGTTTCAGTGCAGTTCAAATATCAGGTATAAAGAACCACCAGCAAGAAAAAGAATCCTATATCTCTTGCCAGAATGTGGTCAGCTCTGGGGTGCTTTGCTAGCTGAAACACACTTTCATTGTTAAGAGGATAGAGGCTGTTTAAGAGGGATGAGAGCCAAAAAATGTTAACTACGTGTATGTGTTAAGAACAGTGCTAGGTTATCTCATATTCTATATCAGCCAAGGCTCACCATTTTACATATGTGAAAAGTGAAGTTAAAAGTGTTTTAGTAGGGCTTCCCTGGTGGCGCAGTGGTTAAGAATCTGCCTGCCAGTGCAGGGGACGCGGGTTTGAGCCCTGGTCCGGGAAGCTCCCACATGCCACGGAGCAACTAAGAGCATGCGCCACAACTACTGAGCCTGCACTCTAGAGCCCGTGAACCACAACTACTGAAGCCCACACACCTAGACCCCGCGCTCAGCAACAAAGAGAAGCCACCACAGTGAGAAGCCCGCGCACCGTAACAAAGAGTAGCCCCCGCTCACCGCAACTAGAGAAAGCCCGCGCATAGCAAGGAAGAGCCAACGCAGCCAAAAATAAATAAATAAATCTTTTTTTTTAAAAGTGTTTTAGTAACTTACTAAAAGGCACGCAATCAGTAAATCTGAGCAAGAATTCAATCCCAAATCTGTCACACTGAAGTTTAAGCTAATACATGAGATTAATAAAAACAGCACTAAATTAAAAGTTCAGAGATATTTTTAATTTCATACTCTTTCACTAACGCTCTTTGGAGATAAATCATTTCTTTTATATGGGCCTTGGTTTTCACAACTATAATAGTTGGAAGCTTGACTAGATGATCTGTATGTAGTCTTCCAATTCTAAAATGTTCCACTCATTTGGATTCCTACAATAATTGCCCTTGCAATACGTGCATGCTGCCACCAAGCAGCCGCAGAGACTATTAGTTCCTTTTATATCCCTAGTGGGGAGTGCATTTTGACATCAGACTTACCGGTCAATAGTACAAACTGTTAATATAACTATAAAATAACAAAATAATAAAAAGTATTATTTCCTGTAAAGCAGAAGCTTTACATTGTCTGTGAATCATATCAGAATCACCTGTAGGTTTGTTTGGTTGTGTTTTAACATCTTTATTGGAGTATAATTGCTTTACAATGGTGTGTTAGTTTCTGCTTTATAACACCTGTAGGTTTTTAAACATAGAGGAAATCCATAACCCATCGAATGGGAATCTTCAGAGACAGGACATGGGCATCTGGATTTTTGGGCTCCCATCATCCGTATATTTTATTTTATTTTATTTTTTGCCTATGTACAATATTTGTCACATCCTCTTGAATCTTTAAATGTTTCTTTTTGTTTTAAAATTTTAGCATATTCCATAATCTTCACCTACTTTTCATAAGGTGTTATCTGTTATGTTTATTCGATCTTGTGCTTCTCCTGGTTGTCTTCTTTTTTTTCTTTTTTATTTGGGGGGGGGGCGCTGCCTCATGGCTTGCAGGATCTTAGTTCCCTGACCAGGAATTGGACCCTAGGGCCCCAGCAGTGAAAGCGCCAAGTTCTAACCACTGGACCACCAGGGAAGTCCCAAGACTTCTGTTTTAAATGACTTTTTCCCCACTCTAATTCATTCCTGGGATCAGTTTCATGTTTGAACATTAAACCAACCTTGCACTACTAGAATAAAGCTACTTTGATTGTGATATATGATTGTTTTACATACCATGGATACAGTTTGTGCTTCTGTTTACACATTTTGCATGCATGTTCAAAAGAGAAACTGGCCTGTGATTCTATTCTTGTAATATTCTTTTTAGTTTTGGTCTGAAGCTTATGTTGGCCTTATAAATATTTTGAGCAATATATACTTTTCTGTCTCCTGGAAGATTTTTATGTAAGATTACCAATATTTCTTCCCTAAATATTTGGAACAATTTACTTGAAAGCCATTTATCCCTGGAAATCATTTTCTGTAAAGGTACTTAATTATACAAACAACTTTTGCAGTAGATATAGGTTTTTGAGATATGTTTTCTTTCTTGGGTTAGTCTTGTTAGCTTGCATTTTTAAAGAACTTGTCATTTTCGATGAATTTTCAAATTTATAAATATAAAATTATCATAATTTTAACAGCTTTATTGGGATGTAATTTACATACCATAATTTCAACACTTTAATGTATACAATTCAGTGGTTCTCAGTGTAACCACTAAAAGACTTGTGTAAGCATCACAACAATCCAATTTTAGATTTCTGTCCCCCCACTAAAAACCCATTACACATGAACAAGCTTTTTTCAATCTCCTCAACCCTCTCAACCCTCTCAGCCCTAGGCATCTACTTCCTGTCTCTACAGATTTGCTATTCTGGGCATTTCATATAAATGGGACCGTACAATATGTGATGTTTTGTGAGTGGCTGCTTTTACTTTACATAATGCTTTCATGGTTCGTCCATGTTGTAACATGGATCAATAGATCATTCCTTTCTATAGCTGAATGCTATTCTATTGTATGGATATTCCACATTTTGTTTATTCATTTATCCAGTTGTCATTCGAATTATTTCCACCTTTTGTTTTTAGAAATACGCTTCTATGAACATGCACGTACAAGCTTTTGTGCAGACATAAGTTTTTATTTCTCTTAGGTATATATTTAGTAGTGGAACTGCTGGGTCATAGGGTAACTCTATGTTTAACACTTGCAGGAACTCTCAAGCTGTTTTGTAAAATGGCCGCACCATTTTACATTCCCACCAGCAATGTATGTGGGGTTCAATCTCTTCTCTTACAGCCTAGCATGTCATCTATGCTGGAAAACGTTTCACATGTAGTTGAGCAGGATGAGTATTTTACTGTTTGGTTGAGTGTTCTGTAAACATTTATTAGGTCTTGTTAATTCATAGTCTTGTCCAACTCTTCTATATCGTTGTTGATCTTCTGCCTAACTGTTCTATCCATTTTTGACTGTGGAGTACTGAAGCCTCTACCTAATGTTGTGCAATTATCTATTTCTTCCTTCAATTCTTCATGGATTTTGGTATTTTCTTCTTCGTGTATTTTGGTTTTACCTTATTCAGGGCAAATATGTTAAAGATTTTTGTATCTTCCCTCTCTTTATCATAAAATGTCCCTTTTCATATCTAGTAACTTTTTTGTTTGTTTTAAAGTCTATTTTTTCTGGTATTAGTATAGCCACTTCAGCAATGCTTACGGTTGCTATTTGCATGAGGTATATTTTTTCATCCTTTTACTTTGTACACATTAGACTTTTGAATCCAAGCAGTGTCTCCTATAGAAAACATTTTTTAATACCCAGTTCGACAATATCTGCCTTTTGATTGTATTGTTTAATTCATTTACATTTAGTTTTTATTATTTATATGGTAGGATTTATTTATGTCTATCATTTTACCTTTGGTTTTCTACATGTCTCATGTTTTTGCTTTTTTGTTATTGTTCCTCCATTTTCCTTTTATAGTAAGTAGATATTTTCTACTGTAACATGTAATTCCTTTAATGATTTTTAACCACATTGTTTGAGTAATGGCTGCACTAGGGCTTATGGAATACATCTCAGAATCTCTTCAGATTTTTACTAGGTTCATTCCAGACAGAAACAGAAACTGTACTTTTATAGAGCTGTATGCCTTCCCCTCTTTTTTGTTTTTATTACATTTATATATTTTACATACTTAACAACATATTATTATAATAATTACTTCTCAGAAGCTTATTTTTTCAAAGAGCTTAGAGAAGAAAGTTGAGCAAATAAATATTTTTGAGTTTGTCGGGTTAATCTATTTACCATTTCTGGTTCTCTTCCTTTCTTCCTGCGGATTCAGCTTATGATCTACTGTCATTTTTATTCTAACACAGCTTTGTTCTCACTGCCTTCGTTGTGCCATATCATCAAATATATGATTTTTTTTATGTTATATAGAGAACAATCCAAATATAGTCATATTGTTTAGGCACTTACTTTTTAAATTAGTTAAGAGAAGAAAGGAGAAGAAATTTGAAATTACAGTATCTTTTATAATTCCCTACACAACTGCTCTAGTCAGCATTCTTTGTTTTGTTTTTATGGCTTGAGTTAACTGTCTGCTATCATTTGAAGAACTTCCACTAGTATTGCTTGTGAAGCCCGTCTACTAACAATGAACTCACTCAGTTTCTGAGTTATGGTGAAGTATTGATGATAAGTTGTGGAGTGGTAGGAAAAACTAAAATGCGATGTGCTGTATGATGTATGTTTCACTGAAGTGTCTTGGTCAAATTCTAATGATTTATGATAGAAATCACATAAAGCAAGCATCACAATTCTCCAGGAATGTTCTGTAGAATGCTAATGTTAATGATGAATATGTGATCCCAAATCTTTCACTTGTATTGACCTTATCTCAATAATTCTTCTCCCAACAATGCCATAACTAGAGTTGAGTTCTAAAGTGTACCTTCCTCTTTTCCAATAGAAATGGTCCCACAATTTCAGAAAGTTCTCAAAGGTGAAAAAGTGCACACGGCGTTTATCACGTTTGCAAATGCCAATGAAAATGCTAAGGTGACACTGTCCAAAAGGCAATATTCTTCTGTGAGGGCACCCAACTTTAAACAAATACACATATTCTAAATACAGCTTAGATCTGTGACATGTTTTGGCCAATGAAGTGTGAGCAGACATGATGGCCTTCAATGAGCAGCAGAGGCCTTAAATGGGCTTGTGCAGTTGGGCTCACCTCTTATGTATCAGTGAACTTTGTGAGAAGACAGGGCCTGGGAGCTGCGGCCTCACAGTTGGGCTCCAGAGGAAGATGTGTGTTACAGACCTCAAACTGACCCAAAACACGGAGCAAAACCAGCCATCTAGAGGTCTAAAAGAGAGCCACTGCAGCTAGCCAATAGGTCCAAGAAAAATAAATTCTTGTTTATGGAACTGAGTTTTGGGTCGATTTGTTCCAAAGCATTATCACAGCAAGAGCTGACTAACACAACATCCTCCAAATCATTGTTATGTAAATGGATGCCACCATGCCTACAAGTAAGGCAATTGTGTACTCAAATTGTGAGAGTCCTTGAACTCTTGGTGCCTCTCCAACACAATGTACATGGCTAAATTTCCACAAATAAGTTCACTAATATACCACAAAGATCTCCCTAAGCTTTTATTAAATGTAATGCAAAGTTCTTTCTTTTCATTTTCTGCTTCTACATAGTTAAAATGCTTTTTATCAATGTAAAATGGCTCTTACCTTTTGGCTTCTGTCGTGAGAGTCTTTTGAACTCTGAAACACTGTAGGATATCACCTATATATGGAATCTAAAACATACAACAATTGAACGAATATAACAAAAAAGAAGGAGAGTCACCGATATAGAGAACAAACTAATGGTTGCCAGTGCGGAGGGGGAGGAGGGGGCAATACAGGGGTGGGGAAGTGAGAGATGTAAACTACTGGGTGTACGACAGGCTCAAGGATGTATTGTACAACACAGGGAATATAGCCAATATTTTGTAATAACTGTAAATGTAAAGTAACCTTTAAAAAGGATATAAAATTTTTTTAAAAAGAAATTCATACTTAAAATTCGAAACAATTTAAATGTCCATCAACAGGAAAATGCACATATAAATTATTGGATTTCCCTACATGGGAATCCTACGTAGCGAGGAAAGTACATGAACTAGACAGATCTTTACGTGTCAGCATGGATGAACCTAGCAAAGATAACACTAAATAAAGCAAGTAACAAGAGAAAACAAAACAGAATACGATATGCAGTTTAAGAATACTTAAAATTGTAGCCTACATAGAAAGACATCCATGCCAGTGATGGAGACCAAGTTCAGAAGAGTGGTTACCCAGGGTCAGCTGGGGAGTGGCTGTGTTTGGGAAAGTGGTCACACCAGAGACTCTTCAACAGGAATGGTAATGTTTCACTTCACACGCTGGCTGGAGGACGGAGGAGTGTCTGCGATGTTATAATGTGAGCACGCTGCATGTAAAACCCATTGCTGACCACATCTAGGGGAACTGATGCGTGGGAGCTGGTAGTGGGTGGAGCCATCCAGAAGGTGGTGGTAGAAGAGGAACGTTGTACACGGAACGCCTAAGGCCTGACCAGAGGACGACCACTGCTCTAGAAACTGGACACAAATCCAACTTCTACGGCCAATCTTACAAGACAAACTGAGGCATATTTAAAATTTTAACACTTTATGTGCGCAAAAACAGATTCAATTCAGGCAACACAAAGCGGAAGAGGTGAGGAGCACTCCAGCCACAGGAGCTGCAGAGATGTTTATTTTAAAAGGGCAGAAGCAAAGCAAGGAAACGAGTGATTTGCTATGGCTTTAACACCTAGTTGGTGGTTTGTGACTGGGTGTCCTCAGCGGTGTTCGTCACCCTGAGGCGCTGACAGGCTTAGATTTTGGTTGGTTTAAGTAGGCGGCCGCATCGCTAGAGCCACCGCAGGCTAACGGCCTCCTTGCAGGGTTAATTTACTAACACCAATTGAGTCCTTCCTCTTACTCAGTCACTTCACTTCCTATGTCTCAGTTTCTCTTCTCTAAAGTGGATATTCAGTAGTAAATTCTCTGTGGAGGTGTCAGTACAAAACAAAGTGATTATTAGGAACCACGATCATGTCCTGAATGCACGGAACACGTCACCGTTTGCCAACCACCGTGTCAAGTCAGCAGAAACGACAGAAATTAAGAGCTCTCCGCAGAAATTCACACACCCGTGCACCAGGTAAGGGACCACAGGCAGACGTTCACTCAGCCTTTCCTGCGTGCCTCAAGGAGTTCACGCTCTCTCCTGGGCGGGGCGAGCAGAGACACTTTGAGGGAGTTTAACTACTTTTAAAATGCGCTGATACAACCATGTCTCACTTTTGTTTGGATCAGTCAGCAAACGCTTTTTGGAAACCCCAAATTCTCCACACCTCCTACCTTTTGCGCTGCCGAAGTCTCGAAGCTGCCGACACCGCTCCTCAGGCCGCGTCGTCAGGGGAGGCGGGTCTGCGTGCGGACGCACGACTTAAGCCGCAACCCGGCGGCTCGGGAGGCAGTTGATGCCCGCGCCAACACCAGGCCGCGCGTGGGCTCCGGAGCGCGGCATGGAGGCCCCGGCCTAGCTGGGGCCCGTGGCCCTATGTCTTCTGGCTGCTATGCCGGTCCTGCCCACGATGCGGGGCCGCAGCCGCCGGGTCGCAGCCGCCGGGCGGTGGGCGCCCGAGGGGCCGGGAGGCGAGCCGGGACCCACAGGAGGGTGTGGGCATCCTGTCTGCAGCCAGCGTCCTCGAGGCCGCGCTCAGGCCATGAACACTCGGTGAAGCTGCGCCCGGACAGCACGGCCGACTCCTTCTCGCGCTCTGAGGACCTGTGCGCGCTGCAGGACTCGGTGCCTCTGCCCTCCGTGCGGGCTTCCCTGAGGGAGGGCCTGCTGGACTTAACGCCGACCGCCTCCGCGGGGTAGACTGGGCGCCGCTCCTGAGCACCCTCTGCCCCTGATCTGTATCCAGAGCTTCTTCCAGCCACGGCTTCTCAAGACAGTTTTGTACTTCCCGCTTCCAGGGGCCCTCGTGTGGGCGCTGAGAAGCGGGGTATTAAATGGTTAAAGGTGGAGGGTGGGCACTAGAACCGATGCCCAGTGCCCGGGTGTGCGTGCACTAGACGGGGCGTGCGGCCTAGGACTCCTGCCAGCTCGGTGACCCCGGCCGAGTGCCTTAAGGCTTCAAGGTCTCAGTGTTCTCATCTGTAGCATGGGCTTAACAGGACCCAGCCTCCGTGGCGGTTACAAGGATGCACTGTGTTAATGCTTCTAGACTCTACAAAGTAGAACACTTAGCACAGTTTGGAGTATCGTTAATTGTTGCACAGATGTTACCTGGTCTGTTGAATGACTTTGCCTGGTACACACCAAAGCGATGAGGAAATGGATATATCCCAGCTTCATTTCCTTTCCATTCAAACAGGGCTCGGGAAAAAAAATTTTTTTTCAATAGGTGTATCATATATAGTGGAAAGAGCACCGGTGTGAAGGCAGCTTAGGGTTTGAATTCCAGAGCTTATGCTCTCTGTGGCCTGGACAGGTTTCTTTTGCACTACAATCCACACACTTGTAAAATGACATTAAAAACCACTCTTTCTGTGGGTTCTTAGAATTAATTAAGCAGGTTATGTGTGTAAAGTATCCTGGCACTTGAATGAGTTGTCAGAACCATGGGCTGCTGGAGACCATGCTTCTGCCCTAGGTAATCTTCCCTTCTACTGGGCAGCAAGTAAACACAAGCACAGGAGTCAGTGCTCTGGAAGAAGTGAGTTCTGCTGCTACAGAGCACAGAATCTCTTTTTTCTTTGATTTAATTTTTATTCTATATTGGAGGATAGTTGATTTACAATATTGTGTTAGTTTCAGGTGTACAGTAAAGTGATTCAGTTATACATATATCCATTCCTTTTCAGATTCTTTTCCCGTACACTTTGTTACAGGATATGGAGTAGAGGTCCCTGTGCTATGCAGTAGGTCCTTGTTGATTATTTTATATATAGTCGTGTGTATATGTTAATGCCAAACTCCTAATGTATCCCTCCCCGCCATCTTTCCCCTTTGCAGAGCACAGAAACTTGGAAGGGCAAATTCAGGGTAGGATTCTTGGAGGAAGTGCCGTCCTTTCTAGGGATATGTAGAAGCTCCTGGGGTGGCAGGAGAGAGCAGTGTGTGTTGAAGTTTGAGAAATGTAAGAAAATATAGCAAAACTAATGTACAGGACTGGAACTCAGGGTTTGGGAAAGAAATGAGAGTCGATACTGACAACTTAGTGGGGCCCAACAGAAAGGCGCCTTGTTTGTCCTGTCAGAAGTTTGGATGTTTATCCTGAAGGCTGCGGGAAACACCAAAGAACAGTGAAATGGAATTCTGGTTTAGAGGCTCACTTGGACCTCCATGTGGAAGGCAGTTGATTGGGTGCAGGGTGAATTGTAATCTAAGGGTCCCACTTAAGTTATAAAAGGTGGGACCGGGTTTTGCAGATCTGAGAGAGAATGGGTGAGGCCTGGTGACCAGTTAGAAAAGGGAGGGCAGCAAGCGTGGGTGACAGTTTACAGCTGCATCTTTTTGAGAGATACAGAGCACAGTAGAAAGGGATTGGGGGTGGCGAGAGGATCTTACTTCATCTTCAGTGCTTTAGAGGGGCCTGGTAGATAGGTCTGGGCCCAAGGTACAGATGTGGGCTTTTGGGAGGACAGGTGTTTGAAGGCATGGTAGAGACTTAGGTTATCCACAAGAATATCCAAAGAATCATAGGTCTGAGAGTTTTTTTAAGTGTGTATATTTGAGGATGTTTATAAGCTGAGAGAAAGTAGCCAACAGAGGAAGGGTGTAAAGATCTAGGAGAGGAAGTGATTGTTCATTTGTTTTTGAAAAGCTGAACACTTATCGTGTGCCTGGCCCGTTTCTAGGATCTGGGGTTCACACCTTATGTTATCTCTTCTGCAAGGACAGTTCAATTCATCCCCTGGTGAAAAGAAGTCAGATGATTCTTTGCATCCCATTCAGGTGTAAGAACTGTTTTGTACCTCTGAAGGGAAGCCAGCTCTATCCTTTGGTCACCTGCTGATGATAATAGCATTGGCTGAGACCTGACCATTTACAGTGAAGGCACTTCTGTAGGTAATAAGTTCCAGGAGGGCCCGAACTGAGTATGTCTGTTTCAGCATTTAGCATGGTTTAGCATCTGAGAGGCCGGTACATTATTGGCATATAGTAGACTTAAAAATGAATATTTGTGGATTGTCTGAATGAGTGGATGTGTGTGATTCACATCCTATTTGCAGGTCCTATGCCCTGCAATGGATTTTCAGTGTCAGGTTGTGAAAGTATTTATGACGGGGATTGGCATTGTTCCCTATCTAATGGATAAAGATTACACATGAAAGGACTTTACACTGACATCCTAAAAGCCTCATAGGAATTACTTAACAAAAAAATAAAATTGGATTCTGTATAATTTCTAATTAAGCTGGCCAGAACACTGGTATTTCAGCCAGTCCTCTGGTAGTTCCGATGACGTCCCCATGATCACCCAGGCATAATCAGAATGGCTTTAGGATTTGGGAGCCAAAATGTTCCTCAGTATTTACGGCTTTGCTCGTCCATTTAAGAAAATGGACTATTGAAAAAATAGCTTCAGACACAATATGGCATTATATGATTTAGCATGAAATCTGAGAAATATAGAGGTTATCGGAAGCCTGCAATGGTGACGTTCCCTCTGCTATTGAAGTTATTGTCTTTAAACAAAGATTCTACATCACTAATGCTATATATATATATTTTATGATATTCAGGTTAATTTCCAATTCTAAGGAAGTAATTGGTTCGTTGGTATGAGAGATGGTGTGGCTTCCAAAGGTGAAAAGTATTATTTTGTTGTAATTTCCGGCTACCTAAGGATGGGAGAGGCCCAGGACACTGCAGTCAGTATATTATGTGGAGCAGGTTATATTGTGGTTTATTTATGAACTTTTACATGTTTATTTTCTTCTTTGCGGTATGCGGGCCTCTCACTGTTGCGGCCTCTCCCGTTGAGGAGCACAGGCTCCGGACGCGCAGGCTCAGCGGCCATGGCTCACGGGCCTAGCCACTCCGCAGCATGTGGGATCTTCCCCGACTGGGGCACGAACCCGTGTCCCCTGCATCGGCAGGCAGACTCTCAACCACTGCGCCACAAGGGAAGCCCACATGTTTATTTTCTATGCAAGTTTGTGTGCTCCTTTTTGAGTTTTGGTAGATAAGTGTTTTGTAACTTTGGAATACTTGGAGTTATATATATATATATATTTTAATGTAGTAGTTAAAGCCGTGGAGAGTGTACTAGTCTACCTAGGTTCAAATTCTGGCTTTACCCTATGACTTCCCTGTGGCTTCCTCTGCTCACCTATTAAAAAGGAGGATAATAAGACTGCTGTGGTGAGTTATATACTAAGTGCTATTTAAGCATTTGGTATAATGATCATATATACTCGAAGGCAAGGAACTTGCCCCTTGATCGTCTCTGTATTCCTAGTGCTTAAGAATTCCTAGTGCTTTCCTAATGCATTGTCTTAGGATAGCGATAGCTCAGTATAGTTCTTCTCACTATAAAGTACTGTTATGTTGAAAGTCTTTGCTTGTGTACTAATAATCTATGACATATCTGCTGAGGACAAGGAATAGTTTTAAAACTGCAATGGATAACAAAAGATTGTATGATGTAATGCCTTTATTATGTAATTATAAAACTAACAAATGATCATGGTAGAAAATTTGAAAAACTCCTAGACAAAAGAGAGATCAACAACATTTGGAGTAACTTTCAGAGTGTAGAGCTGTCCATGAATATTAGTGCTTTCATATTTTCCAGGACTTTCAGTAGACTCTGCTTCTTAAGAGTCTATTCATGATATTTTACTTTAATGATGTCTTCATCATGGGGACACACACACACACAGAAATCTGTTAAAAAAAAAAGAAAGGCATGTAAATCACTGATGTTTCAGATGGCCACATGAAATAAAGTGAGAAAGGTCAACAAGCTGAAAGAATGTGGAGTAGCATCTCCTTAATTGCTTACATAATTCTGATAATTACCTCTTTGTGGATAAAGTAATTAATGGGGAATCTAATTCAAGAAAAAGATATGAACTGCAAGCCTTCTTGAAGCCCAGTATTTCTTTCCACAAAAGGTTACTTTCCTTGGCCGTGCTTCCTTATTACCTGACAGGGAAAGAGTATTGTATGGCAAAGGATCTTCCTGAAGGAGGGTGCTTCCCACACTGATTGTCATAAGTGACTTCGCGATTACTGTTGCTGTATTACCAAAATCTTAAACTAGGATATTTTTGACAAACGCGGTCCTTAGTTAATTTTTAGAGCTACAAACTGTCAGATGGCTCTGAAATAACAATTGTCTGGCTATTCTTCAGGGTGATCACAATATGGAAATGACCTTGAGGTATCACTAAAAAACAGGAAGGTTTGAGTCTTCCTTTGGTTCCAGAGTGAAATGCGAGTTGGAGTTGGAGTTGGAAAAGAGGCCCACAACCAAGTGATAGAGAAGGAAATGTGAGGTCATCAGTGAAAAACCAGGTTTAAGTTAAGGTGAAGAGGCATGAGGAAATGGGCAACTGTTCCAGTATTACAAAGATCATCAAGAAGCATATCCATGAATGTGGTTTGTATTGCAATCTGCTGAAAAAGAGACAAATATCCTGGCCTGGCCTTCATGGAGATTGTATTTTATTGATTCTGATAATAGATTATTGTTGAAAAGGGCCTCCTCTAAATTATAACCATGCAAAGGCAGCAAGATAATTTTTTTTCTTTATGTATGTGTTTCTCATTCCTACTCACTTCTATCTTAGAGGAAGAGAAAATCACAAAAAGCAAAAATGTGAATTCTCAGCTATTCATTTTCAAAATAATTTTTTTTCCAAATTCCAGTGGAGGCAATAGGTTAACTGTTAAGATTTGTAAGGCTCAAAAAGCTAGATTTTTACAAAGTGTCACCAAATTTTATTCTATAAATAATAGCTTTGCAAAGAATATATGGTGATGCAAAGTTGGAAGAAGCTGGTTTTTCTTCCGTGAATGGCTTCACTGTGTTGGGAGAAGAGGCACAGAAGAAATCAAAGAAATTAAACATGGGGTGAGTTTTCCTGATAGGGGACTCTAGTGCTTTAAAATAGACTAGATAATCTATCTAGGGATAATCTGAGGGTAGAACAGACCAATGCCTCATTTCCAATCTGGTACCCTGGAAGAAAACAGTGTATTTTCTTTAAGGTCTTGAGAGGTTTTTCTTCTGCTTTGTTTTGGTTCACTTTGTAATCAACCTTATTAAGGTATCATTTACATACAATAAAATGCAGACATTTTTAGTCAACGGCTCAGTGACTTTTAATTAATGTATACATTTGTATAACTACCACCCCCATAAAGATAGATAACAATTCTAAAACCCTAGAAAGTTTCCTCCCAGGCTTTTGCAAAAGTATCCCCATCTCCCACCCCAAGGCAACCACGGATCTGTTTTTTATCTTTAGAGATGACTTTTGCCCAGTTTAGAATCTCATGTAAGTTGAATAATACAGTGGGTGCCCTTTTGATCTGGCTTCACTTGCTCAGCATATAGTTTTTGAGATTCATTCATGTTGGGATGTTTTAAACCAGGACTTTAGCCTGGGTGGCTGATGTTGTCTGAAGGCACCTATAGGTACATCTGAGTCTCTGGCATTGTCACTGTCTGTTCTTGGCTCAGTATTTTCAACTTTATAAGAAGCACAGGGTTGAAGTAAGGAAGATCATTGTCAGTATAATGGAGGTGAAGTGGGTTCTGTTATATAATATTCTCAGCATAAATTGATCTGCTTGGAATCATTGTGTTGATAATGGACAAGGATACTCCTCCTCCAAAAACCTTGATACTATAAAACTACTAAAGGACGCTGTCCTAGGACTCTTTTAATTTTCATGTTTTGGGAAACATTTCTGGAGAATTCAAATGCTCGCAACCTGAAAGAAACAATTATTCACCTGAAAGCTGACTCTGCTAAAGTTGAGTTGTCTGACCTTTACATGCTGATAGAACCCAAACAGCCTTGCAGAACAATGCTCTCTTGTTGGATATAAGCATATAGATTGTTTAAGATGGACGTGTATATGCAGTAAAGTGAAAAAGCAAAGAATCTTTGAGTTTCCCTTGCTGGGTTTTTTTATTTTTTCATTTAAGTTTCTATAGCATATGCTAATAATTCAGGGAAACCTCAGGTTAGTTTTAGGTCCACTCTACATAAATGTTGAAGTACTCCATATCCACCTTTTTTCTACCTTCCTTCTTTTCTTCCATCTTTCCTTTCTAACTTCTTATAATCCATTATACTTAATCCTGCATTTGCTGAGGTGGCAATTAGTGTATGAAAATACTGTGAAATTTTGCTGTTCAGAATGCATGTTGACCAAATTCTATATTGAGAAAAGGTCTGAATTTACCCAGAGTAACCCTTTCTCAGCGTCTTTGAATAAAGGGCATAGAAACTGGGCTATATATAATATCCTGACAGGTATGTAGAACTCATAGCAATTGCCCTAAAGAGCTTACCTAGCGTAGATGCATATGAATGCATTTAATAATTGCTTTATTGGCAGCAGTGCCAACCTACACAGTCTGTTTGGTTTTATATCATTCTCATTACCTGCTGTTTACCACTGTATACATTGCTAATGGTGTGGTTTCTATGGCTTGTGAATTTCTCGGCCAAATAATATGTAATTTATTGCACACTTTAGTGTAGAAGATGGAGACTCCATAACTTTTCGTGTGCTCTTTGCCCCTTTGGAATGTATTGCACTGAGATCAGGCAAAGTAATAAATTTATTTCAAATGTGCGTGATAGCTAAACATCAACTGGGACTGATGGGCAATATTTCTTCTTCCAGCAACATAACAGTTTTTAAAGACTAAGCCATTGAACGTGGAGTCACTGAACATGGGACTCAGTTCACTGGGATCCTCCTTAGAAAAATAAAGGACAACTTGAATTGGATTTGTGTGGCTTATTCAAGTAGTAACTAATCAGCTACATCTTGGTGAACTTAATTTGTCACAATCCTTTGGGATTTTATTAACTCTCTTCCCCTTCTTCCCCGACTCTCACGAGAACGGATTATGAGTATCTTAAAACATACTAAGTCGTCTTCCATCCCTGTTAATCTAACTACAAAAGCACACTTTCCTTATCCAATGTAACTTACTGTCTTTTAGAGTGGCTGGGGTTTTAATTCTCTACAAAATTAAAACCAGCAAAGAGAAACATTTTCAAGGAGCCACACATTGTAGCGCTTTAGAAAGAAGACTTTAGAATTAAGGGCAACTGTATCATTTTATAGCTAAAGCACCTGAGGCCTAAAGTAGGCAGGTAACTATCGAGGTCAGGGAAAGGGGTTGAAGATCAGGTTTCCAGAAAGAGTCTAGAGGGACTCAATCTGAGCAGGTCAAAAACTGAATGGAGGCCACGAATGTTCTGGGAAGGCTGGCATCTGGCCTCAAGTGTGGGATTCAGACAGGGAGCGGACCCGGGGGGGGAACTGAGCTTCTGCAGTAGGCAGAGAAGTCCACGTCCTCTCCGGAAAGTACCACTGACATCAGGGAGTTGAGGGGAAAGAGCAGAATTCCAGTCCACCTGAGAAAGCAGGCCAGTCTGATTAACTCTGAATTTAGGCTTATTTCAGATACTTCTTGAGAAAGAACTTGGACAAGAGCAAGTCCCACGCAGCCTCTTTTAAATCCATGCCCAGTATTTTCTGGTGGAGCTGCTTAAACCCTCCAAGTGACTCCAGTATTTTAATTTCACTCTGTATTTAATTCCGACAGTTCTATGATTGATTATTTAATTGGCAAATAAGTAGGGTCACAAAAGAGTGTGAATGTATTTTACAGGATGAGGATGGGCGGAGTGGAGCAGTTTGGAATAGGACACCAATAAAAAGGGATCTTGGTAAAGAAGAACGTCTATTAGAAATGGAGAGGAATTCGCAAGGAAATTAGTGCCTGACACCACGCCCTTCTCTCTGCATGTTTAGAAGCTAGTTTCTAATTTTATTTTCATAGGAGATGTGCCTGTGATGAATTGTCTTTTACCTCCACACTATTTATCACATGGACATATTGTGAAGTTTGTGTGAGAGAAAGCAGTATTAGAATTTGTCTTGGAAGGAGCTATAAACACTTCCTGGAACAATCTAGGGTAGAAGGAAAAGGAAAGGAAGGTGGAAACAAAGGAGAAAGACAGCTAATGATGCTGGAGTCTCTTGCTGGGATTTGTGGTATCTCTTTTTGAAACTAAGTACAGAAAGTCAGAACTTGACTGATTGTTTCCAATCATGGTTTGTTTTAAGTTTTGCTTTTTTCTTGCTCTCTCATCAGTTATTCCAGCCATTGCTATGTCATTTTCAGTTTCAGTAAGCATGCCTGTCTTGTTTCCATTTGCATTATTCATGCAAACGTTGATTGAACTGATGACCCCGAGTTATCAAGGAAACATTAGATACACCAGTAGATACATTTCTTAATTTTAGAAAAAAATTACCGAGTGAAGGTTAAAATAACTCCTCTTCAATTTGTTATTTTAAAAAAACTTCTCCTAACATACAATACCTCATTGCCTA
Source organism: Globicephala melas (assembly GCF_963455315.2). Classification (NCBI taxonomy): domain Eukaryota; kingdom Metazoa; phylum Chordata; class Mammalia; order Artiodactyla; family Delphinidae; genus Globicephala; species Globicephala melas. The sequence continues at coordinate 32,536,390 of NC_083330.1, forward strand.
ACAATGCCAGATAAATGAAGAATTCCTATGTATTCATGAATGCAGGCTAGTCTGTATATTTTTTGGCAGGTATGACCGTTACCGAGGGTAACGGCCTGGTTTGCTGGCCATGTCCTGTCTCCTAGATAGTTGTAGTTTCTGTTGTCTTTCAGTTGGTCCATTGGATATCAGAGGTGAATTTATAAAACTATACTTCCCTTTACACTTAGTTTTTTGTTTTGTTTTGTTTTACTTGAAGTATAGTTGATTGACAATGTTGTGTTTCAGGTGTACAGCCAAGTGATTCCGATATATGTATTTCTTCTTCAGATCCTTTTCCATTATAGGTTATTACAAGGTATTGAATATAGTTGCCTGTGCTATACAGTAGGACCTCGTAGTCTATCTACTTTATATATAGTATACACTTACTTTGTGTGATCCACGCTGGTCAGACCACATGATTATTTTCACTTCTGATATAATTTTTTCAGGTCCAACCTCAAATCTTTGATAAGAAGATATTTTTTAGCATGTGTGTGCTCTAAATCCAACAGTAGTTAGCAGAGATATGGTTTTGCACGAGGTATTCTTCGCTTTTTTGTTCTCGGCCAACCAACTGAAAATTAGCTTTTATTTTCTGGTTGGTTTGCTAGATGTTTATGACTATAATAAAAGTCTTACATTTTGTCTCATATCTTAAAACACAATCTGAATTAGCAATGGGTATTGTGCTATACATAGGCGCTGTGATATAAATATTGTATAAGTGAGATGTAATGCTTGGTGTACATAAGGGTTCAATAGTCCACCGTGAGAGTGCAGCCTTTTGAACAACCTCAGTGATAAGTGGGAACCACTTGTCCAAGACTTTTATTTAAGATGCAATACTCATTTCTATCCCCTTCAATACATTTTAAGTACCCCAAGCTAGAATAATGGGGCTAGAGGTGCAAGAAGAATATTATACCAAACAGGGGCAATATAAAAAAAATTACAATCAAATTTTCCTTATTAAGAATATAAGTCAAAAACCTAAATACACTATTATTCCACAGAGTTTTAAGGTATATTAAAAACATTGTGATAGGATGTTTCAAAAATTATGGTACAATCCCCTTCTGACACCCTCATTCCTAAGTCACCACTTCAGCAAGACTGGGCTTTGGCATACTCAACCCACATGATGAGACAATAGCAAAAGAGCTTGATGGCTCAGTTGCCGAGGACTAGCCCACTAGGTTCTGAAGACAAGTGGACCAGGTGCTCCCACTGTCCAAGCCAACCACCAAACCTGTGAGTGAGGCTGTCTCAGACCAGCTCTCACTCAGCTGATCCATCAGTTGACTAAAACTGCATGAAGGAGCCCAGATAAAACCAAAAGTAAAACACTACCCAGATGAATCCAGTCCCAAATGGCCAAGTAATTGCTATTTTAAGCCACTAAGTTTTTTGTTTTTTATATCTTTATTGGAGTATAATTTCTTTACAATGGTTTGTTAGTTTCTGCTTTATAACAAAGTGAATCAGTTATACATATGTTCCCATATCTCTTCCCTCTTGTGTCTCCCTCCCTCCCACCCTCCCTATCCCACTCCTCTAGGTGGTCACAAAGCACCAAGCTGATCTCCCTAAGCCACTCAGTTTTGAGGTGGTTTGTAATACAGCAAAAGCTAATCTATACTATAATACAATTTGGTCAAGTGGGTTTATCCTTGAGAATGCAAGGTTGGTTCAGTATCAGCCAATCAATTCATGTGATTCACTGTATTAGTTAAATAAAAGGAGAAAATCATATCATCATTCTTTTTAGATAGAAGAGATAAAAAGCATCCCATGAGGTTCAAAATCTATTGGGTAAATTTTATAAAACTAGATCCAAATAATAACTATCTTTCCTTGATAAAGGCTATATACCAAAAATACATGGCACATGTATACACTAACAAAAATTATTATACTACTAATTTTTTTAAAAAATTAGCATTTCCTTTAAGGAGAGAATTGAGATGAAGATTTCTAACATTACTGGTCTATTGGAACCAACCTTTTAGGAGCTGTGTATTGAGAGAAATAGAAAGAGAGAAGGTTTAGAAGAATATAGATAAAAATGTCATATTTATAGATTGTTTTGATTATGTATTTTATTGGAAACACAGGAAAATCAATAAACTATTAAATCTAAGAAAAGAGCTCAACATAGGGGCTGGAAAAAAATTAATACACCAAGATCAATTGTGTTCCTCCATAGCATCAGTATCTAGATACAATACAAGATGAATTTACCATAGTAACAAAACCTATAGAGTATGGGGTTTCACCTAATAAATTATGCAGAAAATCTTCATAATGAAAACTTTATTAGAGGACACATGAGTAAAAGAAATTTATATCACAGGTATGGATGAGATGACTTACTATAATAATATAAATGTCCTTATATTAATCTATAAAATTAAATGCAACTATAATAAAAGGCCAAGCTCTTTTTTTTTTTTTTTTTTGAGGGACAGCATAAAAAAGTGATTCTAAAATGTATCTGGGGGACTTCCCTGGTGGCACAGTGGTTGAGAATCCGCCTGCCAATGGAGGGAACATGGGTTCAATCCCTGGTCCAGGAAGATCCCACATGCCACGGAGCAACTACGCTGGTGCACCACAACTGCTGAGCCTGCACTCTAGAGCCCACGAGCCACAACTACTGAAGCCCACGAGCCTGGAGCCTGTGCTCTGCAACAAGGGAAGACACTGCAATGACAAGCCTGTGCACCACAACAAAGAGTAGCCTCCTGCCCCACGGCTCGCTGCAACTAGACAAAGCTCACACGCAGCAATGAAGATCCAATGAAGCCAAAAAAAAAGAAAAAAAGAAAAAAAAAGAGCAGATTGCTCTATCTCCTATAAAAAAATTAAAATAAAATAATGTAAAATAAAATGTATCTGGAAGAATAAAGTTCTCCATACAGCTATAAAGAATAAAGTTCTCCATACAGCCATACAGCTATAGTTTTGAAAAATAAGCTCAAAATGGAGAATGTGCCCTACACATTAAGATATATTGGGAAGTCATGATAGATAAGAACTGTGTGATGCCCTTGGAAGAAACAGCAAATAAGAAAACAAATCAAACAGGTGGCCTAGAAATAGAGCTATATACAGATAGAAAGTTGGCACATGAAAGAGATGGAATCATAGTCCAATGGAGGAAGTTGAATTACAGCTTTTGGGGAAACAGTCTCATTTTAAAAAGAGAGATGAGACTGGATCTTAACCTAGTGATATCACTTATGTTGTACCCAGTCCTATATAGCTCACCTAATCTTCACAAAAAAATCCACAAGGCATAAACTATTATCCTCATTTTACAGGTGGAAAAACTGAGGTATGAGAGATAAAATGACTAGCCTAAGAAGTACATGGTGGAGCTGGAACTTAAACCCCACAGAAATCATTCTATTAACCATTATGTTATATAATTCCACCTAATGTACAAAACTAAAATACAATAGTTTTAATATCTAAATGTGAAAAATAAAATCTAGAGAGAATAAAAGAAATTGCAAGGTAATATATTTGTGATTTCAGGGTAAGAGATGAAATAGATCTTTGAAAAATAAAGAAGCATACATTGTATGAAGCAAAAGTGATGAATTTAACTATATTAAAATTATAAATTTATTAATATAAAAAATCTGATTTAAAAGAATAGGCAGAAGAGCTGAATAGACATTTTTCCAAAGAAGACATACAGATGGCCAACAGGCACATGAAAAGATGCTCAACATCACTAGCCATCAGGGAAATGCAAATCAAAAACCACAATAAGAGATCACCTCACACATGTCAGAATGGCTATCATAAAAAAGAACAAAACTAACAAGCCTTGACGAGGAGGTGGAGAAAAGGGAACCCTGGTACACTGTTGGTGGGAATGTTAACTGATGTAGCCACTAGAGGGGTGGGATAGGGAGGGTGGAAGGGAGACACAAGAGGAAGAAGATATGGGGACATATGTATATGTATAGCTGACTCACTTTGTTATAAAGCAGATACTAACACATCATTGTAAAGCAACTATACTCCAATAAAGATGTTAATAAAAACAAAAACAAAACAGAAGAACCATATAATCCAGTAATTCCACTCCTAGGTATATATCTGAAGAAAACAGAAACACTGATTTGAAAAGATGCATGCACCCACATCCAGTGTTTATAACAGCATTGTTTACAATAGCCAAGATATGGAAGCAACGTAAGTGTCCATCAACAGATGAATGAACAAAGAATACGTGCCATATGTACACAATGGAACACTGCTCAGCCATAAAAAATGATTAAATTGTGCCATTTACAACAATATAGATGGACCTGGAGGGTATTATGCTTAGTGAAATAAGTCAGACAAAGACAAATACTGTAATGATATCACTTATAAGTAGAATCTAAAAAATAAGACGAATGAATACAACAAAACAGAAAGAGATTCACAGATATAGAAAACAATTTAGTGGTTACCAGTGGGGAGAGGGAAGCGAGAGGGGCAAGATACAGACTGGGAATTAGGAAGTGCAGACAACTATGTATAAAATAAATGAGATACAAGGATATATTGTAGGGCATGGGGAATATAGCCAATATTTTATAGTAACTTTCAATGGAGCATAATCTATAAAAATATTGAATCACCATGTTGTACACCTGAAATTAACATAATATTGTAAATCAATTATACTTTAATAAAAAATTAGAATTTTATGTACAATAAAGGATACCAAAGTCAGACTGAAAAACAGTTGATGGGTAGAAGACATATACATTATCTAAAACCCAACAAAGGACTCAACATCTGAATACAAAAACTTCTACATCTCTAAAGACACAGAATACTCAATAGAAAAATGAGCGAAGTCATGATAGGCAATTCACAGAATGGAAAACATGAATAGCAAGAAAGTATATGAAGACCTAACTTTTCTAGAATCAGAGCAATGCAGAATTAAAACACCTTACTTCATATGAATCCACACATGCCAAATTTCCAGAAGTTAAAATGCAAATTATGCTGTGGAGCAACTACGCCTGCGCACCACAACTACTGAGCCTGCGCTCTAGAGCCTGGGAGCCACACTACTGAGCCCGCGCGCCTAGAGCCTGTGCTCCGCAACAAGAGAAACCACTGCAATGAGAAGCCTGCGCACCACAACGAAGAGTAGACCCCGCTCGCTGCAACTAGAGAGAGCCTGAGTGTAGCAACGAAGACCCAATGCAGCCAAAAATTAATTAATTTTTAAAAATGCAGATTAACAGCGTGTGGTGACAAAGGATATGGCAAGAGAGAAATTCCAAGTATTGCTGGTGAGGGGAAAATGGTACAGCTATTCCAGAGAGGAATCTGTGAAATAAGGCATATATATGACTTCTACCTCAGCCATTCCACAGCTGCACTGTTACTCTGCACTGTTACTCAGGGGGACATGTGGAAAGAGTGTATTAATGCCTATGGTGGACATAAAGTGTTGAAAATAGCCTAAGTATGTATCACCAGGGTAATGGATAAGCAAAACATGGTATTAACATATGGTGGAATATTAGACAGTGGCCAGAAGCAATAATTTCTATGGAGCAACACAGACAAATTTTAAAACAATAATTTTGTGTAGAAAAAATAAAAGAATAGGATGTGATTTTTAGTCGATACTACTTTTGCAAAAATTAGAAAATACAAAACAATTCGGTATTTCAAATAGATACACATGTTTAAAATAACTATGAAAGGTGAGTTGGGAAATTATTTATTAAATGGCCCAAATGGTGCTATATAGGGGAAAATAAAGGAAATAAATCTGGCAGAGGAACGTCGGGGCCAAAACCAATCTTAAAAGTATTAGAAAACAGAGTGACCATACACACTGATGATAGAGTGACATGAACTGAGGCATATGGTCCCTTTTGAGTAAATGCCTTAAATACAAACTAAAAAAATAATGTCATAAGATTTACAAGCACTATAAAAATATTTAGCATTATTGCAGTAGATAGTAGAAATATATAACCTTTCAACTTAAATAAAAACAAGACTGATGAAATATCATCTTTGTTCCCATGTCATCCATGCTAAGGAAGAAATAATAAATCAGCTTTTAAGATAGAATTTTTTACAATGAGAGATAAAAAAACAAACAAAAAGAAACCCTAACTGTTTATCCCATGAAGGGAGAAAAAAACAATTTGAAAAGTCAGAGTAGAACTCTCTGAGGACAATATTTAACATCAATTTTTGTAAAACAGAATTTTAAGAAGCTGGTTTTGAATTGTTTATAGAGTTTCTAATTAGCATGCTGAGGAAATACAGGGTCCATCTTAATCCAGAAGCAAATAAAAAGTTCTGACTCTTACAATTCTAGGCTCTAGAGTAGGTGCGTGCTGGTGTGCTGGTGTGTATGTGTGTGTGTGTGCACATTTGCTGTGTCTTTTCAATAAACTCAAGAGTACATAAGGGTGTATGTTATTACATTGTAACAATTCTTGAGCAAGTCTAACTGAAGGTCAGTAGCAAACAAGTAGATGCCGCTTGGGTGGCCCCCCAAACTCTCAGGTAATGAGCAGATCTGGCTTGGCAATCATGTTCTGCTTTTAGACATAATGCATTTTTATGTTCTTGTTAGCACTGAAAGACTAACTTGAATATTCTGCAGCTGATGAAATGGACAACAGAGCAGTAACCTAGAGTTTACAAGTATTTGGGGCAGTAAAACTTTAGTTCTAGATTTAACTTGGATTTTAGTCCTAATTTAACTTGGATTTTCTACAATGCATTTTTTTCCTATAAACTGGAGGTATATACCACCATAATCCTTAAAAACCTGTGACTTTGGGCTTCAGGGGTCTAAGCCTTCTCTCTAAGTGACTGAAAGGTACAACTGGATATTAGACCTGTCTAAAAATTGTCCTCATATACAAGGGTTCAGCTTGATTTTTGGATAGCTGTCATTAAAAAAAAAAAAAATGTGCAAAGAGCTAATGCCTTTTGCTACAAGACAAAACCATTTCTCCTGGACATGCAGTAATAGGAGGCAATGCCATGTGTTGGAAGCATGCACATATTTTATGAGAGATATTAATCTGGAGGTTAACAGCTAGGTGCTCTGGTTGAAGTAGTTTATTTCAAACATACATATAATGTTAACCCACTTTGTAACAAAGCCTTCAACATTTCATATGCAAATTCGTTTTTCTTTCTAGTTTAAGCCAAAGGAAATCCCTATAAGTCTTGTCTCCAAAGAGTAAATATAAAGAATTCATAAGATTAAAGAGTTCTTATCAATTGTATAAAAAACTAGAAATGTACTAACTAGACAAAAATGTAGACGTCTAAGAGAACGTCCAACAAATAGAAAAGTAGAGGACTGCACTGAGATTGCAATCCTGAGAAAAATACATTATTTCTAAATGAAAAAGTAAAAGGAGATAGTATAAATTAAAGCCAGAAGAAAAATTTAAAATCTACAAAAATACGAGTCAATACAAAGTTAAAAACCCATGAATTTTACTATATACCCAAAGGCTTCACAAAAGATCTCATGAATATCACAAATTAAAATAAAACAAACAAAAGCCAGAAATATTGTTTTCCCCAAATTGTACTACTACCTGCTTATTGCTTCAGTGGTAAGAAGAAAAATTATCTTCAAATAGTTAAATTGTATACCTACTTATATTTTAACTCTTAGGTGGATCTTGTTATATAATTTATATGATCTTTAAAGAAAACTTGTTGATTGTTTATTTTGGCATCTCTTAGGAAATTCCTATTTAATTAGATAAATCTCGTTAGATAACTTAAATAAAAATAGATGCAAATACAGTATGTTTCATATCATTCATTTTAGACCTCTAAGAGTTGGAAAGGCTCAACCTGGAGAAGAAACTAGTTTTATTGAGGGAAGAAACTACTTTCCAGTTTAGAAGAGGAGGGATTATCCCATTTCTGTAGAGGACGCAATCAGGAAGATACAAAAATAATGATCCTTGCCTAGTGCTAAGGCCAGAACTACTGTGAATATTGTACCAGATCTTGTAAAAACAGCCACTGTGCTGGCACTCACAGGCCTGGGTCATGGTGTGTTCAACAATAAAACTTTGTTCCAAAGGATGGAACTCCTTCGGGCCAAAAAGCTTTCACCTGCATTATTCCATTAACCTCACTGTTTTGTTATGGGAAATGTGTTTATTTTTTGAAATGACATTGAAATGTATCCTTAAAAGAACACTTTAGGTCTCAACCAGATTCTCTTCTCTTTCAGCCAACACATTACCTTTTAGAAATCAACAGTCTACTTCTTTCTTTAAATTCACATTTCAAAGCTGTAGCAGCTAATAAATGTTAATATGATTTTTCCAAAACTGCAATCTCCCTAAATTTCTATGCTGTCTTCTTTATCCTGTCTTTTCAAGGTAAAGGTATCTTTCCAGTTTTCTTAGCATTATCAGGATTATGGATTTTGTTCATTGTTAAAGTTCGTTATTTATGGACATAAGTTAATGTAAATGCAAAAATATCTCGTATTATTCACAAGCTGGCTGACTTAAATCACTCGCTCTTAAAACAACTTTACTGCTCTCCAATCTGTTCAAATGCACGGAAATATAAATTCAGGATGATGTGGCTTTTCTGCAATGCTTTCTTTTCAGGCTGCAGTCTACATGACAGCGTTATATTTTATGCTTGCTGCTGTTGTTGTTCAATCTATAAAATCTCTCTTGAAGACCCCCAAAACAGCTTGTAATTTACTTTTACTTTTGGTGACTCACTGTTTTCAAATTGCCATCTCCGACCATATCCCCCTTCCAGGGGAATTTATGCAGATTTTTTTTTTTTTTTCTTCTACATACTGATTTATGCTAACCTGAACAATTTACCACTTCTACATCCATGTAGTAGCTCAAATAAAAAGAGTTCCTGTGTTAATCCCACAGTAAACCTCGGTAATTCTCACATCACAGGAGTTGTAAACGTTTGTTAACAGAAAAAGAATGTTTTTCCCAAAATAGCTACATAACTCTTAAGACTACTCAAATTCCTAAATAATCCTTTTTTACAAGACTCCCGCCAACTTTATTTTGATACATTAAACATGTGGAGCCTATTTTAAAAGGTATTTAACAGTGACTTCATCAAAACAGCTTCCTAGTTGTTCTCATAATGTCTTTTTTCTAAAGTTTTCAAACTGTTTTTAGGCCAACTTGAATAGTGATGAATGTGAGCCGCTATCAAAACGCTTAAGAAGCATTCTGCCAAACAGGATGGGCAAAAATGTTCTAGATCTGCTCAATCTGACATTAGAGGTCATGCAACTTGAAAAATGAAATAACTATTTCCAACACTCATTGAGCCCTTCATTTTAAAAATAACTTCAGGGCTATTTCCACACTCTACATTTAATAATACAATTTTTTAAAAAGGATGCTAGGCTCGGTGAAATCAGAAACTGATCTGCCACTTAAAGCTGGTGAGTCTATTCTT